>NW_004440296.1:14371-17145 GCF_000330505.1 Entamoeba invadens IP1
TTGTTTTCCTAATGACACATTTTTAATAATAGAATCAGTAAATACCCACAAAAGAACAGAAAAAAATGTGTGATTTTTTTGTTTTGTGAATATGTTCCAAATTTTTGTCTAATTTCGCAACCTGTATGATCCCTGTTGTCGACTGGTAAAAGCACTGGCTTTTGTGTTGAATATGGTCATGGAGTTACTCAATTTGTGCCTGTTTATGAAGGTTCAAAGGTGCAAGTTGGTGTGTCGCGTTTAGAACTTGCTGGACAAGATGTAAACGACTCACTTGAGAAATTTGCAAACACAAATGGATTCACCTTCAAAGATTACTTAGAAAAGGAAACTTTGGCTGATTTGAAAGAAAAACTTTGTTATGTTGCTCAGAATTATGAAGAAGAAAAGAAAAAAGACGCAAACAAACTGGATAAAACTTTCAACCTCCCAGATGGAAAAGAAATCAAACTTGGTGTTGAGAGATTTGAATGTGCTGAACAATTGTTTGAACCAGAAACATGTGGAAAGGAAATAGATGGTATTATTGATCGAGCTAATGATATGCTCATGCACGTTGATCCAGATGTGAGAAATGAATTATATGGTCATATTGTGTTGGCTGGCGGTAACACAATGATGCCTGGCTTTGTGGAGAGAGTTAAAACCGAATTTACTAAATTGGCACCTATATCTGCAAAAGATTGGATTTTACTGCACCAGAAAATAGAGATCTTGCTGCTTGGAAAGGAGGCGCCATATTTGCTAGTTTATCAACTTTTGAATCAGCTTGTGTGTCAAAAGATGATTATGATGACAATTATCTGGGTATTATCAATGCAATATGCCCCTAAAACAATATTTTTACATTTAGTTTTTATACATTATTATATGTTATCAAAATAATATTAAAATATAATACTATTTTTTCTTATTTCTAAAAACACAAATATAATTATACCCTTTTTAATTTATGGTCATTGTTACAAAAAAATCCAATTGAAATAAATTGAACATTTCTTTACTATAATTATAAATTAATGTTAACATTTTATTTTGATTGTTATTTTGGGTTATTCTCAATTACTCTTTAAATATTTCTTTAATAATACTAAAAAGAAAAACACAATTTACAATAAGTTTTTAATCAAAGTGAATACTGCAATTTGATTTTACATTTTAACGTAACAATTAATAATGTTATTCGAAAAATACACGTATGTGTTAATTAAAACAGATAAAATTTTAAAAGAATTACTTTTTCATCATCTATATTTTAATTTTGTATAAATATTAACAAAATACAGATTAACCATAAAATTGTTATAACAAAAATATCACTAATAACAAAAAGACTACAGCTGTCTTTATACTATAATCTCTTATGTTAAATGAGGGTTCGACAATACATTTCCCAGCAGTCGAACATACAAATCCATCTCGACACACTCCACATGCCGGTTCGCATGCTTTTTGGAAAGGGGAGTCACCATTTGGATATGATTCGTTGCTGATTGTGCATTCAGTAAATAAGCAATCAAAAGAAGTTGAATTGCATTTATCGGTGTCTACAAGTTCTTCTTCTCTAATCAAATAAGCACTTTTCAATACTACATGAGAACCTTTACTGAATTTCTGAGTGATTGTCACAACATTTGCAAATAATTTTGTTTTTAAATTAAACGCTATTCTTAATTCGATTGTTTTCCCCCCATTAATTCTTTGATATTTTGTTGGGAGTCCGGCCTGAATCAATTTGATCGTATCAAAATTTAATTCTGTCACAGAAGTGTCTTGTAAAATATGCGTAATAATAAATTCATAATCTCCATCAGTATCAAAAACGACTACCATCTCTTTAAAATCCTTCTGAATTCTGAATGAATTTGCATAGAAGAAACATAGAGTTATATTTCCTCCTTCTGCTATAAACGATACTTCGTTCTTTCCCCATTCGAACATGTGTCCTTCCAATTTTTCATTGATAGTCCAAACTTGCCATTTTTGGTATGTCAACTTATCCTCATCAAAAGCACTTGAATTGAACACTTGGGTGTCTGTTATGTACTTACATGGTTTTGTGTCCACTGAAATATATCGCACCGCAGCAGTAAACGAATTTTCTTCACTGAGATTAATTCCTTTGAATCTTATTTTTTCGTCATCGTATGAAACCATTTGTATGTTCACTTTATCTTTAATTAAAGGTATCACAAACATGTCATCAATTTTTTTCCAATAAGTTGTTACTTTATTTTGGTATTCAACTCCTATCTTTTCAGCTGGTTTGTTGTGATCAGTAAATTGGAATGTAACACTCGTTTTATTTCGATTTATCACATAGAGTGAAGGTGGAAGCCCTAAGTCAAAAGCGACTTCAAACATTGTTACTTGTGTTATAAAATTTTGCTTGTTATCCACACCAGAAGTCAGTCTTTTGTATATATTTTCGAACACACCTATTGTCCTCCTTTCAATTGAATAAGTCGACCCGTCTGAAGTAATTTCGGCTGAACCGGCGATCATACAATTAACAACATTTTCGCTTGGACCTATTAACTGGAGCCATTCTCCACATCTATTGAGAAATAATGAACTTTTGTTGACAATGAAAAATTCGGGGTGTACAAAACAGAGAGATTGAATGTCATAACCGTGTATAAGGTGTTCAAAGTTCGGAATTTTGTCGTAACAAAGAGAATAATTAGATATTGTTGCAAATGATGAATTCATGTTTAATACCACAAAGTCCGGCATGCATATAGGGTCCGTTGCTGTGACAGTATTTTGTGAAG
>NW_004440296.1:17245-25094 GCF_000330505.1 Entamoeba invadens IP1
ATTATTAGTTTTTAATTATTGTGTAATTTTAATTGCGATTTTCTAGTTTTAGTAAATTTCAGGTTAGATTTTTATTATTGAAAAACAGCAACCATTTGATATGGATTTAGTTCTAAATAAAGAAAAATGGGCGAGAGTTAACGTTCGTTAAAAACTTAAATCACCTTTCGAAATGAAAAAGTACTTAAATTAAACGACCCGATTGTTTTAATTCAAATGAAAACAAATAATTGAAAATAATTATTTTATAACAGACTATGGTGAAAGACTTATTAACACTATTTTATATATTTTATTGATAATCTTAACTGAAATGACGAGATAATAAATTCCAATACTTGACTTGATACGTTTTCAGATGCTCTGTTGTAATTTAGTTTCTTAATAATAATATAATTGTTTAATATTTTACATATAAGGGTGAGGTGTCATTATTTCTTTCTACATTTACTTGAAATATTCAAGACCTTATTTCGTAGTCAATTATATAATTCTATGTAATAACCTTATTATTCAATATGATATTTTTTTATTAAAATGACTGGATGAGTTAGTCGATATTTCCATAACATATACAAACTATGAACCAAATTCAATTAACTATTTATAAAAATTAAATAATCCAGCATTGTTCACGAGGTTTTGTTTTTTCCATGAACCACATACCGATGTCCAAAAAACGTTTTAATAAAATAAATCAAAAAAAATATTGTATTTAAAATATCCACAGACCTTAAATTTAAAAATTAATGCAATTTTTGTTATTAATACATTAAAAACGATTGTATTAAAAGTGCATTATAAATATAATATTGTTATAAAACTTGTTTTAAAAAGTTATCACAGTCGCCAACGTTATCCTTTTTATCAATTTACACACAAATAATTGTTTAAAACCCCGGAAATTAGGTAAAAATTTGGAAATTTTGGGAAAAAACTGAAACAACGTAATTTTATTTTTCGAACATAATTCCGATATTTTCCATTTTTCATTGAACAAAAAGCCCTGGAAAACGTTGGAGACAAAACAACTTTTTCCGACTAACTCTATCTATATAATTATAAATATTCCATACTATATTTTAAAAAACAAATTATGAATGCAAGTATTTTAACCACAACTTTATAGTAGACAATAAACAAAAATTTTTATTATTTTAATTTATTTTCGAATATAATTTTATTTATTATAAACATTCACATAAAAAACCTATTATTATAAAAAATACCTATATTATAATTTTTAAAATGAAACTGCGAACATTTTGCAAAACATTGTATCCTGTTTGGGTCCCATTATCTTAATTCAACAATCTATTTATTTAATTGATGCCAAATATTTCTTATGCCAAAAATATTAAAATTAGGGTTTTGTCAATATAAACCAAATTATATATTATATTTTTTTAAAAAATGATAATTCTTAATCGGTATTGTTGATAATTTTGCTATGTTATACAACATACAATTATCGTATAGAGTCATTTGCTAAACGTTGTCTGGTCTGTAACGTTGTCTGCCGATTTTTAGACCATTATAAATGTAATATTTCGGGATTTTTTTAAAAAACCCAAAAATCGTTGTTTCAATATTTTTCCCAGTTTTTTTATTTTTACCTAATTCCTTTTTTTTTGAAACAAAAAACAATTATTATTTTTTGTCAAAAAGACAACGTTCGGGTAACAGACTACTTTTATCGACCGACTCTATAACTTTCTCTATATAACGTATATTTCTTAAATAAATTTTTATAATATAAAATAATGCTTTTACGTTTCTGATATCTTTATTTTGAAACAAATGTGTTTTGAAATTATTTAATAAATAAACTTTAAAATGAAAATAATTACATAACTTTATCAAACAATTCAAATTCATTTGTAATTCACTGCAGTATGCATACTCTGGGCAAAAACCATTTGCTTGACGCAACTAAAATGTTTGATTTATACATTAATTGTTTATTATGAATAATTTAAAAATTTTGTATTATTTTAATACAAGTAAGTAGTTTAAACCTTTATTTATATTAATTAAATACAAAACATCATGTTAATGTCTCTTTGTCTTTTAAAACTTATAAAAAACATTTTAAAATTAAATAACAATTTAATAATTTATTATAATAAAGTTTTAGTGTTTTTGGTATGAATTATTAAACTTTAATATTATAGACTATAAGAGATAAACAATTTCATCGACCAATTTTATAATTTCATTGTATTTCACATTTTACTCAATTTCAGTTGTTTACACAAAATCAGAGCTGTTTTTTGTTAAATATACACTATTACAAATCAACTGAATAAAATTGTAATAATTAATAAAAAATATTTAAGTCTTACATATATCACAGTTTTTCATATATTATAGTGAATTTACGATATTCTCAAATCACAAATATAAACAACAATAAAATTCATTTTCAATTATTCAAAGAAGACCTTAACCTGGTAATTGATTTTATTCTTTTTCAACAAATTTTCGAATATTTGAAGTGTCTCACCTCCTCCAATTGGGAACAAAGGCACGACGACTCTTCTGATGCTTCCGTTCATTTTTACTCCATATTTCAAATGTGTTGCTATGATAGTTTCACAGACCATTTCCGTGTCATTTCCAAACACTCCGCATCCAAGCATAGTTAACACTACATTCTCTCTTTTGTTCTTCATAGCAGTCAAATACGCCGCTTCATAACCACATTTCAGTGGCACTTCGACCATCGACATTTCCTTCTCTGCAATATCGAAATTGGCATATCCGCTTTTTCCTTGTCCGATATTAATAGCCGCAGCAAAGACCTGGTCGATCTTCTGTCTTTTCTGGTGTTCGACGACTTCTATCTTTCCGCTTCCAATTTTCATCATAGCAGTGACATTGCTGTGGATCGCCGCAACATAATTCTCCGCATCACTTTCAGTTATTTTCTTCTCTTTTGCAAGAAGGGGATACCCATTCACCACAGGAATTTTACTCTTCATATTCCCAAGAATTTCGACTTGGTGTCCGTCTGTCTGCCCCCACCTCGAGGAGTCGATTTTGTGATCATAAAAGGGAAAGTGAACTCGACAGATGGCTGCGGCGGGAGCACCAAGAGAAGCTATTGGGCCTTGTGTTCTGTCGTAGACGTAGTTAGTCGCGAAGTTTGGACTCTCGGGGGAAATACTCTCAGAAACACTCTCAACAGCATTGAAGTTCGAAGCAACTAAAAAGACCGAATTTTTGAATTCGGGAGTTAATTGCATGGAGGAGACTTCAACACGGTCGAGTGAGGAAGGAGTCTGACGAATGTATATCTCAAAGGTCGATGGAACGTCGGAGGAAGTCGAATATTTGCGAAGTTCTTTGAGAGAGAGCAACTCAAAGGATCCACATGAATAATCTTCATGAGTCTTGGAGTTGGTTATAATCAACTCGGGTGTGGTGTATTTGGAAGAATTGGTGTGGACTTGAATCGATTTGGAGTCGATAAATTCTTGTTCAGAAACACCAGTGATATACTTAAACCATTCAGTTGATGAAATGGTTGTGGAATCCTTTGACATTTGGTTGGAATTGTTATTATTTGAAGATCTTTTTATATTCGTTTTTAGTTTTATTTGAAATGTCTGTGTTATAATAATTGACACGGTATTATACCTAAATAATGCGATTTTGGATTAATAGAAATCAATTATTAAAGAAGAAATATGTGCAAAAGTTTTAGAAAGTGGTTATTATAAATTGTATTTTTTAATTATTTGAAATATATTTTATAAGTATTGATTGGTGTAATGATCAACGAATCATAGAAACTGTTTATCAAACAATCAATATTTATTAAAAAATTTCAAAATAATTCAAACAATTATTAAAATTGTTTAATTAAAGTAAACTAAAATTGAGTGTAGTTTTATATTTTTATATCAATTGTATGTATTAATTTTTATTTGATTAAAAACGGCGCAGAGATTGAATATAAATTGAATTTAACTAAATTACAGTATGGTCACTCTGTTTTATGTAAAACTTTGCCTTATGCAAGACTATTATAGTTAATTTATAATTAAAATTATTTATTATATATTTTGATAATTACAAACTAAAAACACCAAAATCAATTTCAGTTTTTACTTATTAAAATAATTTTTATTAACGAATATTTATGGATAAAAGTCTTGCATAAAGCAAAGTTTTACATATAATATAGTGACAATAGAATATATGTGAATAATTAAGTTAAAAAAGCTTAATAATATTAACTTTATTGTATTATTTAAAAACATTATTTATTAATTCCTTTTTTATTATAATTTATTTACAAAAATAATTCGAACAAGAATTCAATTGAAGATATTGAGACTTTTTTATTTAAAAAATAATGCCTAATTTGAACACTTTGTGTTTATTACGACCATAATCAGTTTATTTTCACATCGACTTCTTCACACGTAGATTAATTCAATGCACGGGTGGATTATTTTGGTGACAAATATTATTAAATAATAACTGCTTTTTGTGGGTTATTTGATGATGTTTAAAAGTTCGATTTTGTTGTTATTAATTCACTGAATTTAAATCCCACATTCAAGGTTTTAAATTGTGTTGTATTAATTAAACAATTGACCAAATGATTTGTTAAATTGCTTTCAGTTTTACTTTCTTTTGTGTTTGCTAAATCGATTTTTAATTAAAAAAACAAACATTGGGTGGTTGTTATCGATTGTGTATACTATTGACACAACCACAACAATAAATATTTGTTTTCGTATTCAAAACTTTATTTTTATTGACATGAATATAAAAAACAATAGTTTATTATCCATTGTTTGTTTTTACCTGTATTTTGATTTTTTACTTTAATGTTTTTAAGGTAAAAACATTCAAGTTTTTAAAAAGATACAAAAAGTTTTTGATTTAAAGCAATAAATATTATATTCTACTATATTTTACAAACCAGTTAAACTTTATCCCACATACTCTTTGATTTTCATAAATTATAAACACCAATTTATAATAAAAAACTTTGTAATTGATAATTGATCAAAAAGTAGTAAACTATAAATTTTTAATTTAAATTAATAATTTCTAGTTGGTGTAAGACATTGGAGATCAATGGCCGTTGGCTCTGATCATCATCCCAACATTGTGAAACCAGGTCGAACTCGTCTTGAGTGATACATTCCTTTTTTTAATAGACGTTTCCCTGAAATAACAAACTCGGCTATATTCCATAAAAATTTAAAATCAACTTTATTATACGGTTCAGACCAGCCAAATGTTTCATACATAGTAATTCCAAATGAATATATGTCTGATGATTTTTTATATTTTTCTTGATTTAAGACTTCGGGCGCCATATACACTGGTGTACCAATACCTTTAGTGAAAGTCATGTTAGTCATTAATAAGTTAATATTTCTTGACGATCCAAAATCAGTCAATTTTGCATTTACTTTTTCATTTGTATCAAGTGTAAACACGAGTATGTTGTCTGGCTTAATGTCTCTGTGTAATATCCCATTGTTGTGCAAATATAAAATTCCTTTAGACGCGTCAATCAACAATTTAACTCTTAATTTCATCTCAATTTCTTCACTCTTTTTGTGTTTCATCAAATCATTTAAAGACCCATACTGTGCAAATTCGGTGACCATACAGACTTCATTTGGTACAAACACGGCACCATAGAAATGGACTATGTACTCACTGCTAAATTTTTCTAACATTTGGATTTCTTTTTCAAATTCGTCCTCATGTGCTTCTTTGTTGATTAACATGTCTTTCATCTTTTTGATACAAACAACATTGCCTCTGAAAGTCCCTTTATATACAATTCCAAACGAGCCTTCATTTATTTTATTTTCTTCAATTAACTCGTGATAATCAAGACGACACGACATGACAGTTGTTGCTTTGATTGGTATTTCAATTACTTCTTGTGTCCCCTCATTGATGTTCAAAGTAACACACGCGATATTATCTTCAATTTTGGATGTAAAATTTGGCTTTAAAGATATTTCAAATTCACATGCATAATTTGGTTTCAACGTGATTAGGGGTGGAACGGCTTGTATTTCATAAACATCGTTTTCTTCTTGCATTTTCAGTTGCATTTTAATATTACAATTTGAGTTGTTTCCAAGACACAACAATTCTCTAGTATATTCATTGACTGGTATCTCTCCACTTTCAATTTCTCTACTAAATACTAACTCAGTTTTGTTTGTTAAAATGTTTTTTGATAATTTGACAAAATCAATGTTCGATTTTTTCATTCGGAAAATACACACGTCTCGTGTTTTCTTATTGTCTTGATGACGATTAAATACATAAATTATAACACAAAATAATGTTATCATAACAATCACGATAACTATAATGATAACTATAATTGGTATACCAATCTGCTTAAATTCTGTTAATTTGTTTTGAATACATGAAAGACCGTCATTTGATGGTTTTTTGTTATTTTCACATTTAACACAAAGTGAGTCTTTAGATGCCGTGCAAAATTCGATATCTGTATATAAAACACACTCTCCGTTTTTTAATACATTGTTTTCTTGACATTCTATGCATTGTGATATCGAAGAACAAGGCTTACAATTTGTAGGACATTTAACACAAAGAGGTGAAGGAACATCCAAGAAATAACCTTCTTCACAAACGGTACATCCACGCGATGTCTTGTGTTCACACCCAATTAAAGTGTCATAACTTTGACACAAAGGATTTAAAGGTGTATACAAATAGTAGTCATCTGCACAGTCATCACATGAAATTGCATTTTTGCATTTTGAACACGACGAGTCGCATTTGATACAGTCTTTGTTGTGATAGTAATATCCATCACGACATATAGCACATCCAGTGTTTTTCGCCATTGGAATTGCACACTTCTCAAGTAATATTTTAGAGTCTTAACACACATTTCCAGACATTAACAATAAGTTCTGTGTAAAGTTACAAGAAAGACAATTGGTCGTATTTGAACACGTCAGACAGTTGTTTTAACAATTAACACATTTTGTATTTTCCAAGTAAAATCCGTCACCACATTTAACACAACCTTTCGGTGTTTTTATTTTGCAATTTGATAAATCCGTTTTTAACATTTCTTGTTCAATATCAGAGTTGAATGTTTTGTGTGTTGTTTTGTGAATGACTTCTTTATAATCAATATTTGTTGAATAATAAGAAGAAATATGTTGGATATTTGTTTCAATAAGTGACTCACATGAATTATCAGATAAAAAGTGTGTTATATCGCATTCAAAAATAGTTTTGATGTTTTGTTGATTGAGTGAAATGTGCGTCTCGTTGTCAGATAAAGAAACGCAATACTTTTCATTTGAGATTGTGGAGTTCTTGTTGTTTTTATAGAAATGAAAAACACACTTTAAAGGGATTCATGAGGATTGTTAATTTTTCTGAGGATGGTAAATATCTTAAACATAATTTTTTTTCAATTTAGATTTTTTTGCCTAAGATCAAAAAGGTATATTTTGAAACACATGATTTTCTTTAAAATGCTATTTATGGATTTTTTGAAAGATGATTCTTGGTGTTGATTTTAAAAAAAATAATCTATTTCTATTTTCTGATTTACCACAAGACCAACTTTGGTTTATATGAAAACATTTGACAGACATATAAATTATCGAAAAAGTCGATTTTTTAATCAAAATCACAAAACAAATTAATCAAACAATTTTTAATCTTTTTTACAAAAATAATTTATTATAAATCAATTCATGATATTTCAAACAATAAAAATTGATAGCAAATAACGTATTAATAATATATACTCTATGCGATGACAATTTATGTATTTGCGCAAATTAAAAACGAGAGGTTTTGAATA
>NW_004440296.1:25194-26741 GCF_000330505.1 Entamoeba invadens IP1
TTTTAAAAATGCATTATTATTAAATCAGTGTTTTGACTTTTTTCAAATTTTCATTTTGATTAAAAAAACAATTATCAATTTAAACGTACATTTCAATAATTATGTTATAAAGACGGATTCGGAAATAATTTCAATAAATTTATAATTATAATGTGAACAAGTTTAATTCATGTTTTGTTATTTCCCGTCTCAAGTTGGCGAGATATAATTATTGTTTTTGTTTACTGATTATTGTGGCGATTTTTTGGTTGTATTTAATTTTTTGGCATTTATGACAAATTATCACCATCATTTAAAATTTGAACTTTGACTCGAAATATTAAGTGTAAATTATAACTTGAATTATGAGAGTGGGCTTTATGGGGAACTGAACCTTATGGATTTGATTTTTGTATCCTCAGAAAAATATTTTTTAATAAGGATAGCTTTAATCCTGAGGATACACCTTATCCTCAAGAAACCCTTTAACATGTGAATTTGTTTGAGTGTTCACAACGCAACTCTTCTATTGCAATACATTCGTTTTCAACAAGAAGAAAGTTGCCTTTGCATTGTAAACACGTGCAGTCTTTCTTGTACAACTCACAATTTGGTATTATTGTGCATTAAGTGCATTTATTAGACATGATCACCATATTCATATCACGACATTGTGTGCAGTCACTTCTTTCATTTTAAATACAATTATCATCACTAAAACACTCTTCGTTTTGGCGATTTATCATGTGACTTTTATCGCAATCTAAAATGTAAAATGATAAAATCTGAGGGGTTGTGAATGAACATTTTATTGCGTTTTTAGTTGCACATTTTTCACAATTATTGTTGCCATCTTTGTACTCGTTAACACCACATTGGTACACATACCCATTTCTTGTATTTTGGTTGCTTAGTATCACATTACATGTGTTGTTGTTTATATAATAATTGTCTGCACATTGCAAACATGTTTCTGTTGATCCATGTTGTATGTTGTATTTGCATTGTCTTATCACATTTTCACAATTTGAACCAACAGAAATACTATATTCACAATCTTCACAATTTGATAACGTATAATATGAACACCGTCCGGAAGGAATAATGCAGTTATTTTTCCTTAAAAATCTATTATCTATGCATTTGACACAAGTTGCTGCGTCGACATTATTCACACACATAACAGTGTTGTTTACACATGTTTTGGTTTGGTTGTTGTAATGCATCCCAGTTGCACAATTCATACATTGCCCATTTTTAATTCAAATGGATAAAAACATTCATTGCATTGGATTTGATACGTGGATGTGCCTGCGCAACTTTTGCAATTATCTGTGCCTTCGTAACACTTTCGACATGAATTTGACGTGTTTTGGTATTGCTGCGTTGGGCAAACACAAGCGCCATACGATGCAACAAACCCATTTGTACAAGTGTTGCAATACCTTTGTGTATTTATACATCCATTCATATCACAATTTGCTATTTCAGTGCATTTTACACACTTCCCATTCTCAAAGAAGTACCCTCTCACACAATTATTACAATACCTTGATGTTGACAACATC
>NW_004440296.1:26841-34476 GCF_000330505.1 Entamoeba invadens IP1
TGATAAACTATCCAATTTCCATTATCAACTGTTTGGACTCTATAATATTTCGAGTAACAAGAAGTACATATCCAATAATAGCCTTGAAAACAAGATGAGCATCCAGTGTAACAGTTGTAACAAACGCCACTTAAAACGTATTGGTTTGTATTTGGACATGTTGTGCAATAACTTTGATTTGTGCAATTGCCACATACAGAAGAACACGCAAGACAAGTCATAGACGAGTCAAGGTAATAATGTGGAATACATTGGTCACATTTTAGGTTGGGTTTGCAATGTCCTGATGCACATTTGTCTTCACATGGAAGACAATCTGAAGATGAATTGTAATACCCATTTGCACAAACTGTGCAATTTGAAGAAGAACCAATACAGCCATTACATTTTGAATCACAAACTACATTTAATTTTAATGACGAAAAGTCGATCGTTTTGTATTGCAAACAAATACATTCATTTCTATTGCTTTGTTGAACCCCACATTTATATTTAAGACACTCTTTTTCGTTATATTCATCAATTGTTTTTCCACTCTTTATAGAATTGATAATATTGTTGCGTTCTCTTTTTAAATTAAACATTGTGTTTAATTGTGAAAACTCGACAAATGTGAAATTACTTTGTGATACTTCAACATACATGGATGCGTCTTTTTCGCACACAACTGAATCAATCGCAGTACTTTGATCATCAAGAGGTAAATAGTTGTCAACAGCCAAATTATAACAACCATTACTATCATCAACACATTTTATATTTCTGTCGTATTTACACCACTTTAGACTTGAAACTTTTACAAATAGCAAAGCCACTACAATGAAATACATGACAATTTAAGTTTTATTCTTACTAACAAAGTTTAAATTTAAAACAAATAACAATAATAATAATAATAATAAGGTTTTCGATATTATAATATGTTTCTTTTTATTAAACTAATACATATAACCAACCAAACACGAAAAGTTATATTTATAATTATTTCGTTTGAAAAATATACATTTTCGTATATTTAATTTCCATCTTCATTTTCAATAAGAATAACAAAAAAACTTTTCAGATAATTTATTAAGTTAATAATTTAAATACATTATTATATTTCTATTTATATTTTATAGAAATTTAAATAACAAAATAATATTTTAAAATATATCGTTTTTTTAACAATATGTTTAAATAATAATAGAGTCAATAAAAGTAGTCTGTTCCCCAAAAGTTGTCTTTTTGACAAAAAATAATAATTGATTTTTGTTTTAAAAAACGGGACTTAGGTGAAAATAAAAAAACCGGGAAAAATATTGAAATAACGATTTTGGGGTTTTTCAAAAAAATCCCGAAATATTACATTTATAATGGTCTAAAAATAGGCAGACAATGGTACAGACCAGACAACGTTTAGCAAATGACTCTAGGGTTTTTCAAGGATATTTGGTGGACAAAAAAGCTTTAAATATATGTAAACACAGGAAGATATATTTATGTTTAATCATTTTTGTTTAAAATCAGAATAAAGTCGTTTTTATTTAAAAATATCATTTTTGTTTAATGTATGAAAAAAACACCAAAAATAAAAATCAATATAATGTTTTATAGAATGAAAAGTTTATTTTTAGTGTTTTTTTAATTTGTAAGTTTTATTACAAATTTAACATTATAAAAATGAAATAAAAAAACAATTAATCAATCCAAATCTGTTCTTTTTCTTTTTTTTGTTAATTCTATTCAATAAACTGCTTAAAGAATGTTTTTTCTTGTACTTTCTTTTTATTTTTTCGTTTTTTACAATTTTAGATTCCATGGTTATTGGTTTCTTTGTTTCTTGTTCAATCTGAGCTCTTTGGTATTTTTCACATGGTGTTATTAACATTTCTTCATCATTTTGGGTTTCTTCTGCTAAAATTAAATATTCTTTTTCATTTTTTTCTTTTGGTGTTTTTATTTTTTGATTTGTTGTTGTTAAATAATCACACGTATCTCTATCCAACTCTTCAACATTTTCTAAGTCTTTCTCATCTTTTGGTTTATGAATTTTTAAAGATTCGATTTCAATTAATGAACTTGAATAATTACTGCTATCATTCAAAATATCATTTGTTGGTACTTCTTCATACAGTTTTTCTGATCCTAAAGAACACAAGACTTTAGAAATACCATCTAAAAACTTGTCACTCTCAATTAACCCATCAAGGTACACATTGGTCAAATTATTAATTTGGGTGTTTTCTTTTGAATAAGTTTTTCCCGTTCTGTTAATACGTCCAAAGGTTTTTAATTTATTAAGTCGTTCAGATTCTTCTTCTTCGTTTATTTTTACTGTTTCTAACCATTGCCACTGTGTTGGCTTCTTTCTTCCAATTCTCTTGAAAAACGCATAGTGATAACTTTCAGTAAAGTTGTTGGTTCTTGTTGACTGAGAAAACTGACACCACATTTGAGGTGGGTATATACCATTTATCCACACCTTTTCAAAATAATTATATAATATATTCAGATCATCATCATTGATTAAATTTGTTGCAGCTTTCATTTTATTAAATTGTTGTACAATTTCAGTACTACGACAAAATGCAATTGATTTGAGTTTTCTGACTTGTTCACAAAACACCGCGTCGTGTTCTAATTTTGATTTCATACCATGTGTTGTACAAAACCGCCAAATTGATTGTCCGTAATGAAAAAGGCATCCTTTGACAGTTGTTTGTGTTTTATTTTTTAAAACGTTTACTATTGCAATTTCAAAATCTACCATCGTTATCGTGTCTTTATCAAATAATTTAATACCAAATTCATTTCCAAAATTTATAATGACTTCTATCATTTTTTCATATGTAGATTGTAATTTGTTCATCAACAAACAATGAAATAAACGAAAACATTGCCCCTGACTAATCAAACCATGTATTGTATAAGATTGGTAATAAGGAGTTGGAGCGGCTCTGAAAGTTCCATCCATTAGAAATGTGTTAATTGTATTGAGATTAAGCATTTTTTCTTTATTGACAAATATTGACATAATATCATCTTTGTAAAGCAAATACTTGGGATAGATTTCGTGCTGTTCAAGATATCCATTTGTTGGTCTACTTTCTTTTGCTTTTTTCGTGAACAATTTGTTCGCTGAAGACATTCTTCCTTTATACTTACCATAATCAAATCCCTGCATTGCAGCAGATCTTTGCACAAACGATTATGATCTTGGACACGTCTTTCTATGTCGTGAACCAAGTTAATTTTGTCCAACTGTTCAGATATTGCATGGTTGTGCTCACTACCGTTAACAAAAATAGCTTCTTCGAATTCCAGCAAAGCACTTTCTTTTTTAAATTTAGTAATTTTAATTTTAACTTTGCAACCAGTTTTACTACTTGAACATTTGTAAGTATTTTTGGATGCTCCATCTTTGTAAAACAAAAATCCATCAACTACTGGAAGAGGTGTCCCTTTAGTACTTATTATAGTTGTTACAATATTTTTATTTGTTGTTGTTTCATCTTTTTCGATTAAAATGTTTGTATCTTCTTTTTCATTGTTCACTGTTTGAACAACTTCTTCTATTTGTCTACCATTTGTGTTATCATTGATGAACGGTTGTTGTGTTTGGTAAATAATAGGCTGATGCCAAATAATATAAGAAGGTTGTGTACCAGAAGGAATCATGTTATGATTATTTAAAATGGTATTTGAAGATATTTTGAGCTTTTGAGTGGAAATGATAAATAACAAACAATAAATATGTCAATATTTGTATTTAACTAACAAAAACACGAATTTTAAAAATAAAATTTATTTATGTAAACAAAAATGACTTTTTTTAATAAAAACGACTTTATTCTGAATTTAAACAAAAATGATTAAACATAAATATCTCACTCGTAAACATAAGCATTAAATTAAATGAAAAAAACCGAAACAATAAATATTATTTTTTGAAACAGCTTTAGAAAATATTCTATTTTTAAAGTTTTTAAAGATAACAGATAATATTTAAAAGATATTTTGCAGTTGAATTGAATTATTATTATTTATAACTTTTGAAGGTCTTTAAATATAAAAATAATAAAAATTTTTATTGTAATTCATGGTTTATGTACTTAAATTTTATAATAAATATATTAAATAATTAAAAAACATACAATAACGAAAAGGTTTGTCGTTACTAACTATAATTTGGAATTATTTATTAAACAAAATTATATATTATTATATATTAAGTTAAGTCAGCGTTTTATTTTTAATCTTAATAATCGTGTTTTATAATTAACTGCTGTCGTTATTTAATCTTTTGAAATTACAGTATAAGGAAATAGAGGGATGCTAACAAAAAGTAGGATGCTAATATAAAAATAATTTCATTTTAATTTTTTATTTTATTGGTTATTTTATATTAAAAATAACCAATAGTTGAGAGCATCCTCCTTTCACTGGCATCCTTTTATTTCCTCCAACTGTAACAATTAATATTTATTTGTGTGTACAAATTAAAATTAATTTATTAAAAATGATACAAAATTAATATACAACATGGTAACTATAACCAAAAATAATTTTTTTCTATAAAAATGACAAACAAAGTCAGTATGTTTTTAAAACAAAAATGTTAACAATGAACGGGAAAATTAATAACATTATTGAAACGAAAATAATAAGACAACCCTACTTGTGTGATTTATTGAACTATGTTGCAAAATTTAGATGAACAGGAAACAATTGAATGGTGCAACCCAAAAACGAATCGAAAAGAATTGTGCAACTTTAGTTATAGTTATGTAATATTTATATGAATAATATAAAAACAAAAACACAAAAATTAATTAAGTTGAAACACCAAAACACTTTTTGGGGTAAAATATATATTATCGATTAATTCGTCCTGTTGTGCAGTGTAGGAACCCATTTCACAATAGCTTCCATCAACACCCTTTTTGAACACGCACATGTCAAAACCGACTCCAAATGCAAAGAGTGCTGGATGATCTTGTGGCCACAGATATAACTCGTAACCCAAATTTTTGCCACTTTTTGTAAATTTTTTGGGATTCAACACTCCGTTTCTACACAAGGAAAATAAATAAGAATTTCCACAATACAAATAATTTCCAATTTCATTGATTGTGCCTGTATACACCCCACCAAACTTGTTGTGGTTTATGTCTTCTACCAAAAAACACAAGTTTTTATTGTAAGCGATTTTTTTCTGTGAATGTGGATTCGTGTTCAGACCATTTATCCATATCTGAGTCAAATATAACACTCCCAAGTTTCATTTTTGTTATATTTTCAAGACCCACTTTCTCTTTGTGTGTGATGCATCTTCTTTTGAATTGCCTTGCATATTCTTTCTGTTCTTTTTCATATTCTTCATGTTGCAATTTAATGTATTTGAATTTAATTGAGTTTTTTATCTCTCCAATTCTCATGTTTTTTGTTTGAAGCATTGTTGTAATATCGGCTTTGTGTTGTTTTAAATCACTTTTAAATTGTTCTTCAATAAGTCCCATTCTAATAATATACATCTCATACAACTTTTCGTTGTCTTTCTGTGTTGAATATTTGGTCAATTCGTGTTTAATTGTGTAAAATGCATCATCCAAATTGTCAAGTATTGTGTTGACTGTTGTTGTGATACTTTTCTTTCTTTCAACTATATCATCGATTTTGTCAAAATAAGTTTCGGCATTTTCAATCCGTTTATTGATATCCAATGATTTGTTATCAACAAACTCTGGTTCTGTATTTAACAAATGATAATATGAAACTTCTCTTGCTGCGTTTGCGCAAAGTGTTGAAAGTGCTCTCAACTCCTTTTCCATGTGTTATTTTGTTGTTGAATTTAAATTTTTTTTAATTAATGAAATTTAATTAATATAAAAAACAAAGTCAACACTAATAATTTCACATAAATACCTAAAATTGGTTTATTTGTTAAAATCTTTGGTTTGATCATTGTACATCAATTTAATTATCATTTGTAAATTGAACTTAATTATTAAAATATTAAAAACGAATGCAAATTTATATTTATATTTTTCATAAAATACAATTATATCATTAAATAAGACATATTCAAAACAATTATCGTCATATTAATATATTTTAACAACATTAAAAATATATTCCTTAAATTATATATATTCAAAATACAGTGTCTTTGCATAGTTTTGGAAACCTTGAATTTATATCAAATTAGTTAATGAATCAAAATTTACATTAAAATTTAACTTTAATTTTAAACAACAATGAATGAAATAATTTTTATTAAAGATTTAATAACAAATATATACATAAAATAGAAGCGTGTGGAAAAAATATTTGGAACATTAATTATTGGAATATTATTATACAGATTATTGTATCACCCAATCAAATAATAGAGATGTTGTATTATTGAAGTTTGATTGAATAATCATTAAAATAATATTTTATTAAGAAACTACACTATAAAATAATAATTTAATATAAATGGTGAAATTAATAATGGATCTTACACAAATTAAATAATAATATATTTTAATTATTGGATATGACAATTACACTTAGTGTAACAAGTAAAAAACAACATTTAAACATACAATTTAATACTAATATATACAAATTACCGAACAAACACAAAGTGTTCCAATTGGCGTTATTGATATTGGGTCATATAAAACAAAAATTGGACTTGCCAATGAAAAGGTGCCTGCATATACATTCAAAACAGTTGTGGGACGTTATAATTATATACGAAATTGTATAGGTGGTTTGGGAGAAAAAGAATATTTTTATGGTGAAGAAATTAACAAACACCTCGCACAGTTAAAATTATCCAATCCAGTTGAACGTGGTTTTATTAATACTAAAAATTATGATTTTGAAAGAATGATTAATTATTGTTGTTATGACTGTTTAAAACTTGAACCCGAAAATTTACCAATTTTGTTGACAGAATCGGTTCATAACACAACACAATCAAGACAGAAAATATGTCAACTCTCTATTGAAACGTTTAATTTTTCACATTTTTGTCTAATTTCGCAACCAGTCTTATCTTTGTTGTCGACTGGAAAGAGCACTGGTTTTTGTGTTGAATCTGGTCATGGAGTTACTCAATTTGTGCCTGTTTATGAAGGTTCAAAGGTGCAAGTTGGTGTGTCGCGTTTAGAACTTGCTGGACAAGATGTAAACGACTCACTTGAGAAATTTGCAAACACAAATGGATTCACCTTCAAAGATTACTTAGAAAAGGAAACTTTGGCTGATTTGAAAGAAAAACTTTGTTATGTTGCTCAGAATTATGAAGAAGAAAAGAAAAAAGACGCAAACAAACTGGATAAAACTTTCAACCTCCCAGATGGAAAAGAAATCAAACTTGGTGTTGAGAGATTTGAATGTGCTGAACAATTGTTTGAACCAGAAACATGTGGAAAGGAAATAGATGGTATTATTGATCGAGCTAATGATATGCTCATGCACGTTGATCCAGATGTGAGAAATGAATTATATGGTCATATTGTGTTAGCTGGCGGAAACACAATGATGCCTGGCTTTGTGGACAGGTTTAAAACTGAATTAGCAGAATGGGTACCCAATCCGAAAAAAATGGATTTTACTGCACCAGAAAATAGAGATCTTGCTGCTGGAGAGGAGGCGCCA
>NW_004440412.1:0-1016 GCF_000330505.1 Entamoeba invadens IP1
ATGTTTTTTACAAATTATCGTACTGTACGTCCTGGTACAACTGATCACAACTTTATGTGCCTTGAATGTTTTTGTTACAAACACTTTTCCAAGGATGAAAATAGCAAAAGGAAAACCCAACAATAACCAATGCCTGCATTTGTTCGGCAAATACAAGAGGTTGTTCCACAAAAGTGGTTTTCTTTGAAAATGGAGAATTCAAAAAGACTGGAAAACACACATGTTCTTTTGATCACAACAAGTTGTTTGCAGATAGAAACAATCATGCTATATGTGTCAGAACAGTCGAGAAACATTTAATATTAAAAGCAAAAACAATCCTTATACTTGTTTTAAATGACAAAAATTTCATTCGTGACGAAAAAGGAAGAATACAAAAATACTTGAGTTTCATTAAGAGAATGCAAAAATGTGTATTGGACGTGTTGCCTTTATCTTTTGATTCGTTTGTTTTACCGAATCATCTTTTGGTGACAAAGAGAGGTATTTCAATAGAAGAAACAAATAACTCGTTTCTCTTTTTTGATTCAAAAATAACACAACCAGACGAAGAGCGCGTTCTGATTTTTTCTTCATTTTTTCAACAACGTATCGCCAAATTGAGTTACACGTTTTTTGGTGATGGCACTTACAAAATAGCATCTTCAATAATAAAATGTTTAATTCATGCATTAATAAATGGAAATTGTTTTGCAATAGCATTTTTATTGATGCCCAACGAAAAAGAGCAACTTTTGAAAGAGCATTTGAAGCGATCAAAACTTTTATTATTAATGGACCTAATGGTGATTCCATAGATGGGTTGACATTTATATCTGATTCTCAACCAGCTGCATTTGTCCCTGCCAAAAATGTTTTTGGATGTGATATCCACATTTGTTTTTTCCATATAAAACAAGCTGTATGGAAAAAATGTCACAAGAGGGGTTGTTTTCACAGTACAATAATGACCCTCTTTTACATCTCTGGGCAGAGATTATGGCACTTCCGTTTGTACCAGTGATAATTGAATCTGT
>NW_004440410.1:0-1684 GCF_000330505.1 Entamoeba invadens IP1
AGATAGTATTGTTTACGTCAATACAGACAGTGTCAAAACAGAGCAAAACATATATTAAAACGTGACGTATACTAAATACGACGAATGAAATTTGGCGAAGAGATTCCACCAACAGTCACATCTCTTGGTGAGTACTGCTTCTCTCGGTGCACAAATCTGAGTAGTATTATAATCCCACAAAATGTGGCAAGTATATGTAATAATTGTTTCTCTTGGTGCAAAAATCTAAGTAGCATCACAATCCCACAAAGTGTCACTTCTATTAGTTACAGTTGTTTTTACGATTGTTGTTCTTTGAAGAGTGTTTATATGCCAAACGTGATTGGATCTATTGGACTGAGATGCTTGTGTGGTGACGCAACTATGTATGGAGTAGACTTACCGTCAAGTGTTGAAGAGCTCAATGGTTATAAATTTACACAAACAAATGAATCGAATGGTTTTATAATACCACAACATGTCAATACAATAGGCGAATCGTGTTTTTGTGAATGTTCTACATTGGAAAGTATCGAAATCCCTTCAACTGTAACATCACTGGAATTGGGGTGTTTCAGTGAGTGTGACATGTTGAGCAGTATAACACTACCATCGACAATCACATCAATGCCATCAAATTGTTTTGATGGATGTCATAAATTGACTGGAATTATAATACCACAGAGCGTTGAGTGGTTGGGATGTTATTGCTTTTATAGATGCCAAAGTCTGAAAAGTATCAGAATACCTAAAAGTGTACATTCGTTTGGAGATAAATGTTTTGACAAAAAAACAAAAGTTATACGTGACTGAGTTTTTTGGTTTTTTGTTATTAAATAATAAATTTGATTTAACAACATAAAATATTTTTTATTTTTTTTATCATAAAAACAATGAAATGAAGGTGGAAAAAATTAACTATATTTTATAACAAACAACTATTATTATTATTATTATTATTATTATTATTATTATTATTATTATTATTATTATTATTATTATTATTATTATTATTATTATTATTATTATTATTATTATTATTATTATTATTATTATTATTATTATTATTATCACTTTTTGCTTTTATAATAGTAACCAAACATTAAATGCTAAGCAATTGAATATTATAAAGTAAAAAAATGTCATTTTATGATTATAGACAAATAGATGTGTATTTTTTGAAAATGGACAAAAAGAAACTTTGTTTATAATAAACAATACACTTAATTTTATTGTTGATTTACAAAAATGTGTTTGAATTTATTATCATTTTTTGTATTATAATTAATTGGTTATTTAATTATTAAATAGACTTAATTTAAAATTAAAAAAAATTTCTTAATAATTGTTTAAAATCTTTGTGACGCTAGTAAGTTCCTTCCAACAAACCTTCTTTCTTCTGACTGAGAAAATGAAAGTTTTTAAGTTGTTCTATTTTCATTTTTTTCGAAAAGTGAAATTATTTTTTGAAATTTTTATATAAAAAATAATAATTTTTTAATACCGGAAGAGTTAATGTATCCTTTTAATATATTTATTAACTTTTATCCAAGTTAATAAATTCTGCAACAACTTGTTAATTGTTGCAGAATTTATTAATAAATAAACAACAGTATTGGAGATAACCAAAACATAAAAAAATAAAAATTAGAATTGATGTGTTGTGATCAGTATTGTGTATGCTTGAAAATAACAATTAGACAGA
>NW_004440294.1:0-1431 GCF_000330505.1 Entamoeba invadens IP1
GAGGAAGTAGTTTGTCGAGGTATGCAAGAAGTTCGTCAGTTTTGTCGTAGATGTTATTGAGGAGGTTAGTTTTGTACAACTTCTTGAGTGCAGACACCCAATTCGTCACAAAGTTCTGAGCTACAAAGACACTGTCATTTTCATGAAGACCAAGTGTTATTACTATGCCACCCACTTCACAATACAATATTTGAACACCTTCAAACTCCTCTTGAAGTGGTTTAAGAGACGAGACGGAATACTCTTGACTCTCTATCGTGTACGTTGAAAACCGAAGAATGTCAGAAGGAGAAGGACCCTCTCGTTCTTGGTCGGTTTTTAAGTGAGCAGTGATGATTTCCATTAACGCTTCTAACTTGCGGGACTGGATGTTCGTTTGATAAAACTGAGAAAAGTAAATTGTGGTGCCCTCTACGTTATGGTGAATAATAAATTTGACCATTGCAATTTGAAGTTCAGAGTTTTAGAAAAGTCTTTATTTGTGAAATAGTTTAAATATGAGTTCTTTGTTACTTTGAAAACTTAATATATGTTATTATAATTAAACTAGTATCATATACTAATTGATTGTTAAAAATAAACTAGTTATATTATTATTGTAATAATTATATAAATTAAAAACAATAGAAAAACTATAATTATAATATCCGTTTTAGATAAATCGTATTGAATAACAACACGACTGTATTGAAAACAAATTCTTGCAAGTTAAGGAAAATTCCATACAAACAATGTATAGGATTGAAATAACCGCATTAAATATTTAATAATACAGTCATTATTCGATATAAGGGAATACCAGGTACCAATGTTATTCGATATAAGGGAAAAAATGAGGAATTATATATTTAACAAAAAAATACCTCGGTTTGTTTTTTGTCACAAAAATTATTTTTTTTTGATTATAATTTTTTTTCCTGACCAAAATAAACACTTTGCCTATATCTTGAAAACAATTGGCAATTATTTTTATCTTAAATAAATAATTAATTTCATAATAAATCAAAAAACAAAGACAAATATATTAACACAGTTAACATAATAAATAAAACTTTTGTATCTAACTTTGTTTCGACTTAAAAACTTTTAATAAATCTGTTAAATCATTAAGTTTTAATGCAATCCAAATGTGTTAATATAAGAACATCATTGATGTTACGAGACAAAATAAAAAATATTGAATTAATTGATCCTTATCAAAATTCACAGAAAGTAATCAAAGTTGTCGGACAGCATCTGAAAATAGTAATTTCTCCAAAGCAAGTTTATCATTTGCGTTCAATTTCTAAATAAACATTGATAATTTTTATCCTCGTATAAACGAATAAGAAACCACAGAACCTGGAACTTGAGGAAGCAATGATCAATTGGTTTCATTAAGTTCGTAAAGAGGGAATACCAATTGATTATTATATGTTGTCAAGGAAAGTA
>NW_004440408.1:0-1068 GCF_000330505.1 Entamoeba invadens IP1
TAATGTTCTTATAGTGTTTAAAAATTTAATGAACAAGCATTACTATTATTGGAACAAAAAGAAATACAAAAAACACGAAGACAACAATGAAGATAAAAAGAAAACGAGATTTAATTATGTTAATGTATACCTGAAGTTTAATTGGTATAATCATTATTTGTTTAAAGTCTGTCTGAAAACGTTACTGTTTGTAAAATAGTGTTTATAGACAAAAATATACATTAAATAAAGTCTGTTTTCTATTTAGCGATATTCTAAAAAGATAACAAAGATAAGAACTAGACCGAAAATATTAAACCATTATTTACTATACTCAATATTGCTAATTAAAAACCATTAACTATTAATAAAATTGTCATTAATTAAAACTAATGTTAAACAAATTTTGAACATTGACTTTTTTCCAATTCACTTGTTGTCGTTTTCAATTTGACCCAAATGATAATTTGACGCGTCTGTTCTATCAAATATGACAACATATTCATTTTGAATAACCTGGTTGACATAGTTTATTTCGTCGTATTCACATTTCAAGACCAACCTATTCTCGTTTTGACTTTATTATTTTTTTAGTTGTCAAGCAATTTTGTTTTTTGTTATTTTTAGCACACTTTTTTAAAAAAAGAACAAAAAAATAAAATACAAACCATTTTTTAGAAAAACCACTTTATTTTTATTATAAATTATAATACTGTTATTATAAATAATAGTAAAAACCCAATATCGTTAAATAAAAAACAGACTTTATGTTTAAAAAAAGAATTTGTAAAAAATATAAACTTAATAAAATTATGAAAATATAATTATTGTGGTGTTTTAAAACAATTTTTTGAAATGTTACAGTTTTGATGGTCAAAAAAATGCTTGGACAACATTTAAAAGTGGAAACGTTTTAAGACTGACTATATTTTAAGTGTTAAATTAATATAAAGTTTGTTATATAAATACAACTTATCACATAATAGCCATTAAATATATTTATTATTATATTATATTATATTATATTATATTATATTATTATAATTATTATTATTATTATTATTATTATTATTATTATTATTATTAATA
>NW_004440405.1:0-1080 GCF_000330505.1 Entamoeba invadens IP1
CAGATTAATAACTGTTTTATTTAAAATTTGAATTTTTTAATGATATTAATGTGTAGTAATTTATTATAAAAATATAATATATTGTAAAGTTTTTTATTACATATTAACAATTTTATTATTTTTTATTGTAATTTCATTGTCAAATACTTTAAAAACAAAAACGATTATTTATATGATTTTATCTCAAAAACTTTTAATAATAAACTTCAAAAACATGTATTTTCAATATTTTTTAATTGTAATTTATTTCATTTTTGTAATATTAAAATATAATTTTAATTATTATTTGATAATACAATTAAATTTAAGAATTAATAAATAATTTGTTTAATTGTTTTTTATAGAATTTAATATTTTATTTTATAATAAATAATTAAAAAGAATAAAAATCAGTGAATTAAAAATACTGATTGAGACTTTGATGAAAAGTTTACTCTTTCAATAGCGTTTTTTGTTGGCATCATCTGTTTTTGAAATTGTGTTATAAAGTCGAAATATCTTTCAACAAATATTGTTGTTGGAGAAACAGTCAATGTTATCTGAACAACTTGAACCAAATTTTTAAGTTGATTGTTTTCAAGTATTTCGTACACATCCAAAAGACTTACTTTTTCTTTTCTTCCAACAAAAGTTTCCAAAGTTTCATCGTATGATGTACGAGGCAATTTTGATCCAGCGTTTTTTTGAATAATATCTCTTTCAATATCATCAAGACGGTCCAAACAAAATTTTAATATTTTAACTTCTTCAGAAACACAAAAAAAATCTGGGAATATATTGTTGATGGTATGATGGTATGTTCATTAAAACACTTGGAATATAAAACAACTCGAGTAAATCGTCCAAGTGATTTTGAATATCAAGACGTGGTTCTAGACCCTCCTTTAATGAACAGTTTGAATAATCAAAGAATTGTTCAACACAATCAACTTCTCCAGAGCTTCCAATGTACATAAAACGAACTTCGAAATACAATGTTGCTTTTACAAGTGTAGTTCTTAAACAATCGACATCAATGATAAAATCAGAACGAACAAATGGAAATGCGGTGTATTTGTTATTGGAGTTGTTGTCAATTCT
>NW_004440404.1:0-1591 GCF_000330505.1 Entamoeba invadens IP1
TTCTATTATTATTAACACACAAAAATATAATTAATTAACATAAAACTATTAAAATATTTAAGATTTTTCTTGACAAATTAACAGACTCATAATTGAATTTATTTAACAAAAAAATAAATTAACATTATACAATTATTTGTTGAATATTCTTGTAAAATTAACACAGCTAAATTTTACATATTTTTCAACAACAAATTAATTTAACATTATAATATTATTTACAATTTTTACATATCAAATTAACACATTATTACGTAATAAATTTACAAAAATTAAATAATATAACCATGTTCAAATGATTTTCATTGTACAATAGGTGTTAGTCTTTAAAGAACAGTTACCAATTCTATGAAGTGATAAATTTTAAATTACAATAAAACAGACATAATTTAACAATTAAACAATTATGTTTTTATTGAAATCTTATCGTATAAAATATTTTAGTAATTGAATTATATATTTATTATAATTGATGAACATAAAATTGAATAAAATGAATTATGCACATTATCTACATAGAAGGTTATGATCATTTTACAACATAGAATAAAAATTGCATCACAATTAACAATTTTTTTACTTATAATGAAAAGTCATTTATGTTAAAAAACTGATATTATAAACTTTTCAATTTATCTTTCAACATGTTTATAATTATGTTGATACTTATTACTGTATAAACTTGTTGTTTTATTATTTTTTATTTAATTCTGAATTTTATTGTTAAAATAAATGTATTGTAAAATGAGTAGCATTGATCATTAATGTGCCAAACAATGACGATATAAGCTGTTGATTTGTCTGGAATACAATACATGTTAACACATTTGTTATAAAATACAAACAGTTAGTTAATTATGACATCGTTAAAAAACAAGATCATGACATCTTTTGTATTTTGATGATCAACCAAAACATTAAATTAAACAATATAAAACGTTAACAGTATATATGTTTCAAATCATAAACCAATAGAAGTTTACACTTTACTTTGTTTAAACACCAAAAAAAGCAACAATAAATAAATTTTCAATATATGGACAGTAATATATAAATAAGGTACAATAAATGATATATTATTATAACGTTTAAACCAGCTTATATTTTACATATATAATGAAGTCAATAAACACGAAATTGTGACTTTTATGTATTTTAACTTGTTTTTTTTGTAAAAACATTTTGACATTTGAACAAAAGTCTGTAAATTCACTATAAATTACAACTTCAATACATATTTGTTGTTTGCTACCACTTCGTTAACAATATATCAGAAAATAATATTGAAACAAGTTTTCAAAAAACACATAACTATAGTTTTTAATTCATGTTTATCCTTAGACTACTAAAAATGATTAAAATATTTTATGTACACGTTTGAGTGAGTCGCAAGTTAAATCTTAAAGTTGGTGTAGACTGTGATATTTTCTTAATTTTAGTGTTATCTTTCAAATTTTTTGTTTAATGTAACATTTTTACACACTAAAAAGTTAACATTTTTAATATTTTAGGCATTTTCTTACACAAAAGAGTAGTAATAAACGGTAAAAACCCAATATACCAACTGTTGTTATCAAATTATTGATAATTA
>NW_004440291.1:0-1884 GCF_000330505.1 Entamoeba invadens IP1
TTCACTTTGCAACTTTTCAATTAGCAAAAAGCCTTTGAGGAAGTTTCCGTTTTATTTGATCAACAGAATGGCTTCTGGTGAATTCAGAACTGAAGTGGGGACAGCCTGTATTCAAATTCCTGGGATTGCAAATAAAATACTAACACAGCTCAGTGGAGATTTGAATAGAGCTCATTTGGTTAGGGCAAATTACCATCAACCAACAACTTTGAACTAATTTGTTGGAACGGGAATGTCAACACGTGCTACGCTTGAAACAAACGTACCAAACCAAGAAGATATATCCGAAAGAATTAATGTTAGTTTACTTCTCGATGAAGACATGATACTGATAGGAGAAACTGTTCAAAGAGTCCCAAGTTATGAAACAGACTTGGTTGCATTTAACGAAAATGATGTCAACAATTGCATTGAAGAACTTAGTTTGAATAATTAAAATATTGAAGTGTTTTTTTGGTTCGGGCATTTATTGAAATAATGTTTTTATGCCCCAGTATATTCCTTATAAAAAACTGTTATTAAAGAATAAAAAAAGAAATGTATTAAATAAAATAATAGATATTTTTATTATAAGTTTAATTTAATTAGATTTTAAAATATTTGGCAAATAAGCAGTCGAGTAAAATTTTTCCAAAATTGTAAATGGTTAATATTTTGGCAAAGACTTATTAGACAAGTTTGCCTTAAATGAAATAGTTTGACTTAAATGGTTTATGTTAATGGTTTAAAAACTATTGACAATAGTAAACAGTGGGTTAAACTAGAAAATAATTAAATGGTTAAGTAGAATAATATTTAAACTAACATTTATATTATAGTTTAATGTACAGTTGAATCTTAAAAATAAAACCAAAACACATTTTAAGTATTGTTTTGTATGTCCCAACATGTTTGTTTCGTTGAATTTAAACATGTCAAAATACACAATCTCATTCAGAAATGTTTGTGTTATTTTATTTTTTTTCGTAAATAAAATAAATTAGCAGTATTTCTTATCGTGATGGGTAAATAATGGGGTGCGCAACCATTGACAAAATATTTGCTGTTTGCCCGTTTTTTTAACACAAAACATACTTTGCTTTAATTGTTTTATTTTTACAACTAATCGTGATCTTCAAAATCTCGAAATCTGAGATTTTATAAAAATAATCTGCCATAACAACCAAAAAAATCAAAGCCAGAAATTTGAACAAAAAATATTTTTTTTTGTTATAATGCATTTTAGTTTTATAAATTACTTTTTTACTTTAAAACTTTAATGCCAAAATTATTTAACATTTTAATTAAAAATCCAATATTTGCGCTTTTTTACCACCACGAATAAATGATATAATTACAATATTTTCAACAATTTCACGTT
The DNA here is from genome assembly GCF_000330505.1 of Entamoeba invadens IP1. Lineage (NCBI taxonomy): Eukaryota > Evosea > Mastigamoebida > Endamoebidae > Entamoeba > Entamoeba invadens. Next base: position 1,361 of record NW_004440291.1, read on the forward strand.
ATTTTGATTCATTTTAAATTATGACAACAACCAAACTTTCCATTATTGTTTACATTTAAAAACAAAAGAAAACAAGCTAAAATTTAAGTAAAAACAGTATTTGGTATAACAGTACTTGTTAAACTACTACAAAATTATAAATCTTGATAAAAAGACAATTAAATGACATTGTTTCTTACTTTTGTTTTAGAACATTATATATAGACGTTCTGTTTGATCATTCACATGATATAATAAGTTGTTTGACAACTTTTTTTACATTTTTCATGATTATTATTATTTTTTAATAAATGTTTTCAATTAAATTATTAACATTTTATTGTTGAAATGATAATTACATAAACATGTGTCATATTATATTTTATCTACATTATAATACAATGTTATCGATAGCAAATAAACAACACCAAATTCCTTTACTTGATAATAATTATAAATTTCTCTCTAACTTTCTTGTTTTTTGTTTATTTTTTTGGCTCATTGATAATTATATACACATTAATACCCACAAAAAACAAAACATC
>NW_004440291.1:1984-3201 GCF_000330505.1 Entamoeba invadens IP1
TGGGCAATTTGCCATTAATCAAAATAATTCATATCTGGATTGTGATGAAAAAACAAAAATAAAAACTAAAATAAATAACATTTTGACTTACTTAAATTATTTTTGTTGTTAAATTAAGGTTTTCATAGGTGAAAAAAAATATAAACAAATCGATTAATCGATTTAAAAAAAATACTCTATGCGTTCAATAATTATATCGTTGTCAACACGAAAGATATCGCCATACAAATTCAACGAAGTGAATGTGTTGTTACACATTTGAATTTATTATATTACGATTTTAAAATTTGTATCATTTTTGTTTTGAACAGTCAATAAAAAATTAAATAAATAATAAATCAGTTTTGTAATAAAAGATATTTTTTAATAAAACAAACAATATTTTAAAGTTAAAACTTTGAATAATATAAAACCAAAATGATAAAAATGTTTTTCATCATCAAGAACAATTACATACGTTTGTCATAACCCAAACAACTGGTTTAATTGTTTATTAATTACAACAATACATACAATAAAACTACGAATAACAAAGACACATTATCAATAAAGTACACTTTTATCACAAACACAACTTAATATATAAAAATTTAATCATGTAAAATGTTAAGATGTCGGAATAATAACTTATTAAAGTATATGATTAACACGACATTAAACAGCTGAGTAATGTTTATAACCAAAATATCATGTAAATTTTAAAAACAACACAAACAATGAAAATAATTAATTAAGTTGTATTGATTAATTTCTATGATGAAATTATTTTAATTACGTTAATTGTTAAAAATGTGATTTAAAAATGAAGTCGATTAACATATGTATAATTTTACACATTTAAAGTTGTCTCTAAGTTGTATACCTTTTAATTAATTGAAAAAACAAAGTTAGTGCATTACAAAACCTTTGAATGTGTAAATAAAAATAAACATTTGTGTTAATTTTTTTATTGATATGTTTTTTGATAAAATATTAAGAGATAAATAATTTAATTTCTGATTGGAGCTTATGTTTAATAATTGTGACATTTCGTTTGTTCAATGAAAAATCTTTAAGAATTTGTCATAGTATAATACTTTTTTTTAATTTTAGTCGTTGCATCGTTATTCACAAATATTATACAACAACTTATGTTAACAATTATAGACAAGTGTTATTTATTGTTTTTTTTACTTAATTATCATAATATTTTTTTCATCTCACAACACACAAAAGAA
>NW_004440291.1:3301-11164 GCF_000330505.1 Entamoeba invadens IP1
AGTTATTTTACTAGTTTCATTGCTTTCTTATTTTTTATGTATTTGGGTTTGGGTTTTTGACTTTTAATAATTTTAATTGGGACTGTCCTTTCCCACCCTCACCCCGTTTACCAAAATAAAATATTTGCCGCGAGTATTTTTTTGAAGGGAGTCCACTTTTCAGCCACTGTTTGTGCGTCCCCATGTCACCCACTTTCCTTGTCCGTACTGTGTGGACGCGGATGTGGTTCCCCCCGCTTGCGGGGGGTCAGGGGGAATCCGCGCCAAGGGAGGACTTGGAAAGTGGGTGAAATGGTGCACAAACAGACTGTTTGAGTGCACCATTTTGAGCCTTCTTTTCAATGCTCCGTCTTACTCGATTTCCACTAACTCGAGGTGAAGAGGTTTATTGAGCAAATAAAAAAACAAGTTTAAAGACAAATAATTTTTTACTTTACCTTTATTTAAAAAAATGGTTTTCGGTTAGAAAAGTGTTAAGACTAATCTACAACAAATTTGATTAGTGTTATTAAAAAATAATTAAAGTTTATAACCTTCATTTATGTTATCAAGATGTTATTTTATTTTTTTAAGTTATCATGATTAAATCTTATATATAAAACTTAAATACATATATTTTCAAAACATGTTATTCGTTTGTATTTTGGCTTCTTTTTGTTATGCAGATACATACGATAATGGTGACATTCCCTTTTTATCTGCAAGATTAAGAATGTCAAGAATTGATAGAGAAAAGAGAACAATGATACCAGGATTTGAAATTTTTTTAGAAACTTTCAGAGATTATATGAAAGATAACATGAGTAAATTGTTAAGATTGAAAGATTTGGAATTTACTTATATACGAGATATTGTATCTTCTGAATTGGCATATGCCATTTATACGTTTGCTCAATGTTATACAAAAGTATTAGATGCGTGTAATCAAGCAAAAGAAAAACCAACTCATTTTAACATGAAAGAACTTGTCAAGGCAATATATAGTTTATTTACAATAAATAACATGGATGTCTTAAAACAAATGGTCAGAGAACAAGAAAACGTTGAAAAAATTTTTACTGATAGAATAACAAACACTGAATACTACAACAAAAAAAATAATTTACAAAACAATATTGATGCTTTTTAAACTCCTGAAAAACTTCTTGGAAAACTATATCTACTTTTAGAACATTTTAAATTAAGTCCAATACTCAGAAAAGGTAAAAATATCCAAAAACTTGTTTCCAAATTGTAACTACTTAAACAGGAGTTGGGTGCTATCAAAAACCAAAGTTAAATTATTTTAATTTAACAACTAAATTATTTTTTGTTTTTTAATTATTCAAAAACAAAAAAGAGTTTTATATGTTTTAAAACGGGTAAACAAACATATGTGAAACGACAAAGAACCAAACAAATGTAACCGAAAAAATAAAACACCAAAAATAAAAGAAAGAACATGTATAAAGAATTGAAAAGGTTGTTTTATTTAAACGGTTACCATTTTTACAGAAGGCTTCTAAATTTTCTTTTTTGTTTGTTAGCAATGGTTTTTTCTAATTTTGTTCATATTTATTATATTATCAAATTAACTCTATTTATTTTTGATGTTAAAAATGATTAATCAAATGGTCTTAATTAAATTTGTGTTATTTTTGTGAGTTGTTTTTTAAGAAATAGTTGTATTAATCATATACTTTTGAAAATATCTCTTGTTGTAAGTAAAAAACGTTTTATTAAAAACTGACAAAAAATAAATAAGGTTTATATAATAAATAACGTTTTTGGGCTGATATAAATTGTTATAATTTAATTAAAAACTATTTAATTTTAATGGTTGTTAACACAATCATTTATTTGTCAATTGTTTTCATTTTTTTAAATTTGTAGTTTAAATTAATTATAATTATTTATGTTTTTTTTTGATAAAGTAATGGAAATGTAATTTCTATTGTAACACACCATTAGCGATTATTATTTTAATGATTATCACTCAATTTTGCAATACGACACTTTTAATATACAAAAACCAATACTATTCATTTAACAACATATAAAACATTACAACAAAATGAAACACTACAAATATTAAGAAATTGATTAGAACAAGAAAGCAAGTGCCAGTGCCAACAGTGCGAAGACCTCAAAGGCGCCACTTGTGATTTTATACGAGTATGTCGATTTATCAACACATTTGTCAAGTTCTGCAATTGTTTCCATATCCTTGTGGCTTCCTGTGCAGTCCGAGTTTCCAAAAGTTTTCAAGACAAGATTCTTTCCATCAATAGCAAATTGCTCAGACTCTTTTGATCCTCTAATGCACTCGCCAGAGTAAAGTGTTTCTCTTGGATTTCCATCTTCATTTGAAATTGAACACGATTTCCCATTGTACGTGTATTGTACAGCAACATAGTCAGGAAGGTTGTATTTGATAACACCTTCTGTTGCAACTTGTGAACTGGATGGGATCCAATTGTTGCAGTCGCTGGAAGTGTATGTGTAGACGTACATCGCATTCAGTTCGTATTTAACATAATTGAATGTTGATTGGTAACACTTCCCAAACTTTTTGATTGCAATTTCACCGTCGTCGTACTTGACCATGTACCTCGCAGACGCAATTGAAACAAGAACAAGAAGAATAGTCAACATGTGTGAATATTCAGTTGTTTTGGTGCTTTTTATGGACAATTTCTTTTTACTTTAAAGGAAAAAATAACAATTTTTAATCCATTGTCATTCCAAATTCGGCGACTTTGGAGACAATTTTTATTCTAATTTCATTGTTTTTTATTTCGTTTTTTGTCGAAATGTTTATTTAAACGGGCAAAGAGATGCAAAACTTTGTCTTTCGTCCTTTTTTGATGAGTGGAACAAATTGTATTTCCCATTTATTTAATAAAAACGCTTTAAAATAGGCATTGGAATTCAAAACATCAAATTATTGTTTTTAAAGTAAACAACAAATTGAACAAACTCAAATTAATTCCACTATTTTCTAAATTCTCAATTTGTTGATTAAAAAACAGTTTTTTTCCGTTGTGTTTTTATTTCGGCGTTTAAGCAATAAATTAACCAAAAATCAATTTAAATTGTTTTGTTTTTGTTTTAAATTGTTTATTTATAAAGTATTCGAACCATCTCAAAAACAATGCCGAGAACTGTCAAAGCTACGACATTTTAAAATCTAAACATGTCAAAATTTTAAAATATATTTTTTAAAGTGTCTTTTTAGTGGAAAGTGCCGCTCTTTTTTAATTTTTCGTCTAATTATTGCAACTTGGAATTTCAGTGAATTTCGCTTTGGAAAATGAACCATTTTAGAATGGTAAATAAAACCATAAAAAATAAAACATCCATTCAATATGTTTTTTTTCCTTTACAATTTGTTCCATACAAGAACAAAAAATAAACACCAAATATGGAAAAAGAAAATGTTGTTTTCATATAAAAAGAACTTAGAACAATAACACACCAATGCTCGCTCTTCTTTTGTTTGTAACTATTGCTTCTGCTCGCTACTTGGTCTTAACTGGTGGTGCAATTCAAAAGCTTGGGAGATGTTATGTTGGCAATGGACTGACATACCAAAAGGTCGAACTGAATGGGTACTTCCTCAACTCTTTCACTTCAAACGATTGTGACAACTGGCTTCCAACTGGTTCGTCGTTGGTTAATTATCCAGTAGTCTACAGTCTCTACGATTACATTGCGGTGAAGTACTCATATGACAAAAAGGGCTGTGAAAATACCGTTGACAAAGCAAAACCCACTGAACAATTATACACAGACGTTTGCACTTCCTTGGGTGTTGGATCTACCAGATATGCCATTGAAGGAAACAAACTCGTTTTGAAAACTTTCACAAATACAGACTGCACAGGAACATTCACTCTGAGTGTCGAAAGTGAAGAACTTGACAAATGTGTTGATAAATCGACATACTCGTACAAAATCACAAGTGGTGCCTTTGAGGTCTTCGCACTGTTGGCACTGGCACTTGCTTTCTTGTTCTAATCAATTTCTTAATATTTGTAGTGTTTCATTTTGTCGCAATGTTTTATATGTTGTTGACATTTATTTAATTATGATTTTATTAAACATTTTAATTCCAAAATATAAAATAAAATAATATTATAATTACAACGTATTATTAACTTCACAAAATCATTAAAAATTGTTATTATAAATATTTGAGAGTGTTAAATACTTTATTTTTATTGTTAATAACGTTCAATAATGTTTGATAAAATTGACTTAACTTTAATATCTCACTTCTTTAAGAATCAACAATTAAAAGTAATATTTAAAAATAATCCGATTTTATTTATTATACACAATACATGTATACAATTTTATATATTATTTATTTTAGGAATACAATTACAGATAATAAAGTAATGTACATTTCAAATTATCACTACAAAAGTTTTATTTAATAAGCGTTAGAAAATTATAAACAATCAAATTTAATTAATTTAAAAATTACCCAATAACATAAGCTAATAATTTTGAGCAAATTATTATTAACTTTACGATACTGTTACTGTTTTAAATAAAACACAAATTTTATTTTTTTGAACTTGATATGATATACAAAATACTTCCCTTGTGGCGGCTCTTTTGAAATGCAAACAGTAAACAAACCAATCGCGCAAACAATAATTTATAGGTTTTCCTTTTTTCTTCAATTTTTGGAAATGTTTTAATTAAAACACTAACGGTTTTTGCTTTTTTATCAACAAAACATTTTTTAGAAAAAAAAATGTTTTATAAAAGAAAAAAAAAGAATTGTAAGGTTAATTCGATATTAAAAAACAATTTATTTTATTCAATAACAAATGTATATTATATAGACTGATATAACAATTTATTAAAAAAAGTCTTTTATTATATCGTTGTATTAATTTAAATCAATTACTGTATTTATCATTATTTAAGTGAAGTTTTTATTGCAAATCTTCTCTTAATCAACAAATACGTTCAATATCTCGTTCTTTTTTCCGATGTCTTGTCTTTTGACGAAAATACAAGACACTACTTGAATTGGTGTCAAGTGTCACACAACCAGCTTTCTCTATACCAAGTGTTATTTTTATATTAAAAAAGTAACACCTCTTCTGTAACATTTCCATTTTTTCCTGTTGATATGGCTGCTTGCACAGCACCATTAGCAATACCTTTTTCTGGATTGATGCTCTTGTTAAGTTCTTTTTCATTGAATTAGTCTTATAATTCAACTATTGGACTATCTTTGGTATTATAGTTGAATCGTATTAATTTTGATGATACCCTTTTAAAAGTAAACAAAAACCTTATTTATGAGCACAATTATTTTATGAAACGAGCAATCATCAAAATTCCTATTGGCAAGTACGAATCATCCGACTTGCAGATAATACAAAAGATTATCACAATCTTCTGTTTATCCAAATTTGTTGTAAACAATTAATTAAATACATATTTTTTGAAAAAATACAGAGAAAAAAACAAAACACATTACAATTAAAGCAATTAATTATTTCTATAAAAAATTGTAAAAAAATCTAATATTTGTAAATAAATGATATTTATTTTATTTAATAAGTTTTCATTTAAGAAAAAAATATGTAATAAAAATTAATTTATATTTTAACATGCAAATGAAATAATACAGATAACCAATAAATTAATTAACACATAATGCAATCTTCATTTTGCTGTTTTGCGTTTGTATGAGTATTAAGATATTTATAACTTAATTTTATGGATTTATGAATAACCAAGTTGAGATTAAAATCGTTCATGGACGAACATTCAATATAACCATTTGCTCCAATCTCTTTTGCCATTTGTAAACCTTGTTCTGTTGTTATTCTTTGATAAACCCCATTTGAATATTTACTTACAATAATTCCAGTTGATTCTCTCAAATCACTTTGGAGGCCGACTAACAATATTGGTATGTCTTGGTTAAAGTGTCTGATTTCTGGCAACCAAAATGTTTTGATGTGTCCAAAAGAGTCCAAATAAACAAGCGAAAAACACAAAATAAAACACGTGGTATTTGGATAGTACAACTTATTTCTTAAAATAGGGTATTCTTCTTGTCCACAAATATCCCACAATTCCACATCAATATGAATGTTGTTGTAAGTCACATTCACAGGATAGTTATCAAATACGTTGGGTATATATTGATTAGGAAAATCACCAGTAACGTACTTGATGATAAAACATGTTACCAACAGTCTCATCCCCATTGACATACAACTTTATTTTTTGTTGTTTCATTGGTTATTTTGATAGTTTTAAAAAAGTAATTAAATTAAAATTTCCCGTTTTAAAAATAGTTAAATAAATAAGTAATATCATTTAATACTTATATGATGTAAAATATTTTAATTAATATGGATTATTTACTGTTATAACTATTTTTAACAATAATAATGATGTTAATGATATTTAATTTAGATCATTGTCAAATATTGAAAATATACACAGTATAATCATTTTGACTATTGAGATTGGTTATTCTTAATTTAAGTCTAATAAATTCAGAATATTTATCTTAAATAAATAAAAATTCCTCTAATAAACACTAACATTATAAACAAACAATTATTAAAAACTGATTTATAAAAACTTGTATTTTTGCTTTTCGTCTCAAAATGCAAGCCATCGAAAACCTTGATAGTATTATATATTATAAAACAAATTAAATAAATAAATATATTATGTTTTCTAATTAATAAATCAACAAAATAATTGTTGTTTTTATAACAAAATTAATAAAAAAGTCTCCTAATACATTAATGTTGTTTATTGTGTTATTCATAGTCAATAAAAATATTACGCAAAAATTGATTACTCAAAACACATTTTTGGTATTTTCCCTTCCTTTTCGAGATTTGTACATCCACAAAAAGCTCCCATACTAACAAAAAATGCATTTGGATTTATTTTCACGTTTCTTATCAAACTGCAATTTAAAAAAGCATGAAACCCGATATAACAGACATCTTCTGGTAATACAAAATTTTCAAGTTTTATGCAGTTTTTGAAACATTCTGATTTGATCATTTTGACACTTTTGGGCAGCTCCACGGTAACAAGTGAAATGCAATTATCAAAAGTGTTATCTTCTAATCTTTCCACAGTACCTTTGATGATCACTGTTGTTATATTAGAGCACTCGGCAAATGCGGATTTACCCAATACAGTTAAACAGTCGAATTCAAACGAATTTTTGAGTTTTGAGCATTTAAAAAACGAATTGTTTCCGATCGAAGTGACTCCTTTTGGTATTTCAAAGTCCTCCAAATTACTACAATTACCAAAACACGAATCTCCAATAGATTTGATTTTATTCGAAGAAATGACTCTGGAAAGTTGTAAACAATACACAAAACAACTTTTTCCAATATTTTCCAGATCTTTAGGCAATATCATTTCCTTTAGTGATTTGCAATATCCAAAAGTCGTGTCGTTAAATGTTTTTATCTTGTTATTTTGGAATTCCACTTCTTTCAGTTGAGTGCATTGCTCAAACGTGTTTATCCCAATGTACTCGACTTCTTTTCCAATTAAAACACTTTCAATTCCTTTACAATTATTAAACGCATAGTCCTCTATTCTTTTAACTTCATTTGGAATTACAACATCATACCTTTTAATTTTTTTATCATTTTTTATTGTATTCGTTTGATCTGTTTCATCTGAAAAATGTGATAGAAGACTTAATTCACCATCTCCATTATAATTGGCATTTCCCCGACACCCAGTGACGGTAACGCATTTGAGAGTTGTACACGACCTAAACGCGCTACGACCAATCGCTTTGAGTGTCTTTGGAAGGACCACCAAACTTAGCGAATCACAACATTCAATACAGCCAGTTTT
>NW_004440291.1:11264-24504 GCF_000330505.1 Entamoeba invadens IP1
CAGTTTGACCCAGTTGGAAATAATCAGCTCTAAAAGTGATGTCTTGCAATGACGTGCAATATGAAAAGGCGTAATTCTCTATGGAAGTCAAAGTGGCAGGCAAGTCCAGTGATAAAAGAGACGAACAACTTTCGAAAAACGAACGACCAATGACTTTTAATGTGAGTGGGAAAGTGACGTACAATAAACTTTTAAAAGCGACAGAATGGTCGACATACTTCAATGAAGTGAGATGTGGCGGAAGAATTAAAGTTGTTATTTGACTAAGTGGCTCAAAGTCTTTTTCGTTTCTAAAGTATGTTAGTTTGTTGAAATCAAAATCTTTTGCGTAAATGTCTGTGAGAACAACGCACTTGTTGTTGGTGGAAGTGTTGTATAAAAATATGTCCTTTTCATCATATGAAACATTTTTGTATAACACACTGTGGGGTTTAACAGTTTGACTCTTTTTAACAGAAAACCAAACAACTTTTTGATAGAATTTTTCATAGTCGAATTGGTTATCATTATTTGAATAGATGTGCAATGTCTCCAAATTCGGGAAAAAGGGCCGAGTGTGGGTTGTTAGAGGAATTGGGTTAAAATGAAATTTTGAAAGAAAATTGTTGTATTTTTTGGAAACTTGTTGGAGGAAAAGAAAATCCGTAATGGAAACAAAGTACTTGGCTACGATCATCATATGAAATGGGTCTATACAACAAGTGTTCATCAATTTATTATTGTTTAATGAGTTGAAAAATCAGAATTAAATAAAAAATTAAAATTTTTAATTAAAAACATGTTTTAAAAAAACTCAAAAATAATTTATTTAAATTGGTATTTTTGATTTTGTTGTATTAATGTATTAAAATTATTGTTATTATATTATTATAACAGATATGGTCAAATCAAAAATGTGTTGATTTGTTAAACAGGTTTTATTACAGATAGAGTATTTAATGGGTGCCAGAAACTAAATTGGTGCCAAGAAATTAGATTATTGATTGATGTAAAAATACGGGTATTATTTTATTTGTTTTTTATTTGTTTTTTTTTCTTGATAATAATAATAATGAAAATGGGTGCCAAATTCATTTCATATCTTAAATTAATTCTGGCACCCAATAAGTTTTTGGCACCCTGTAAATACTCGATCTGTATTTGTGTATTTTTTTCTGTGAACTAAATATACCATCAAATCGTTTTTGTTTTAATGTATTTTTTGAATAACAAAAACTCAACTTACTATTTTTTATTAATATTAAACTATTTATTACTAAAGTATAATGATAATTAAATTTCTATATATAATGTAACAATAAAAACCAAATACAGTAAAGGAATGGAAAAAAACCGCTTTTGATAATTTTTAGTGAATAATGGTAAAATGTTTTCTAAATGTTATTTGATTTTATTTTTTTATTTAAACAAAAAGAAAAAAAAACATCATTTTCATTTTGCCTGAGCATTGTTTCGAAGTGTTTAGAAGAAGGCTGTTAAAGTCTATTTATATTACGGTTAATAGTTGAGTTATTCCAGAATTTATTTGTAAATAAACGGGATAATAAAGACATTAAACCAAAAATACAAATTTAAAAATAAACATAAAGTATGATAATATTAATAAATAAATAAAACAAGAATGAATGTTGTTATCTTTGTTATCGGCTTTTTCCTTGTCGTCACTTTAAATTTATCACTTTAATATCATTTTCTTCATTGTGTTGCTGTCTAATATAAACTGTATTCCAAAACTCTGTACCGTTTCCAAAATTTATATAAACCCTTTGTCCTAATTTCTCGTTATTTACTATTTTTTATTTGTTTTATTTTTTATTTTTCTATTTGTTGAACCAACAACGGTACACAGTTTCAAACCCTCAAAAATCAATACAGTTTCAATTATCGAACAAAAAATCGGGAAATCACCCAAATATTGGGTAAATCTTTCCCGATTTTCCAGGTTCGTTATATAGTCAGTGGTTTATTTTGTGACTAAACGTGAGTAAAATTCTATCTTTCAAATAAACACAAGATAAACGACAATATAACGATAAACAAATGATGTAATGAAGGACATTATTGCATCTAATGATACAACATTTAAATAAATAACAAGTTTTTGTTTATTTCAACAATTAAAAAAGTCATCAATAACATAAAACAAACATTTAAACAATCAAGGTTATTAATCAAAAGAGTCTTAAATAAAATAAACAGTTCAAAAACTAAAAAAAAACTTTTCAATTGTATAGCCTTAACCAATTTATCTTCTCTCAATGCTTGTTTTACTCATTAGTACTTTTCATTTTTATCCGGAACACGACTTGGTGATTCTGTAAACATGGACATTTAATTATAAAGTTTTGTTTTATGTTTTTGGCAAAATTTGTGTTATGGTAATCAAATTTTTGATCCTAAGTTTGTTTTTTATATTTTTCAAGTAAATTTTTGGTGCAAGATTTATTTGTCAAGTAAAATTTAAAAAAGTCGGGTTCGTTATTTTGTTTTTTTCGAGTAAATATTTATAACAAAAAATGAGGGTTAAGCAAAGGAAAAATTATTTAGAAATTATTTGTCAAAAAAATCGGGGCATCCCAGTACAGAGTTTTGAAAAACAGTTTACAAACAAAAATTGTTTAACTTCGCACAGTGCCACCAAAAATTTTTTATTGGAAGTGAATTTTGAAAATTTTGTTCCAACCCATCAAAATTTTGAATGTGGTGGTGGAAAAAAATAATTCCAATAAACAAATAACATTTTGAGGTTTATAGAAATGTTATTATATAAACCTTCAACGATAAATATATAACTTCAGCTACAAAAATAAAGAAGGCAAAAATAGCAACATAAAAATGGCCAATAAAAAATGTAAAAAAGTTTAAAAACATTAAAGATTACTTTTTTCATATTCTTTTATTCTTTTAGACTTCTTTGCAATGTTTAGCAAACATAAATTATTATAACGAGTCAATTAATTATGCACAACTTCTTGTTCTTATCACATTTGTATTTCTGGTTCATTTCATAAAGTTTTGAAATAGTTGTTTGAAGAATGTGGAACTCCCCGTTTCTTTCATGGGTATAACAGTCATACCTCTGATTGACTCATTTCAATGCTTTTCCGTGTTAATAAGAAAAGAGATCTACCGTCATACCTCATACCAAAGTTCATCCCCTGTTAACACTTTCTCAGTCTTTTTTTGACTTTTTGACTATTTATAAAGAACTTTTAGTCTTTTTCTTTTTCCTTCGTAAACGCTTCTCAAGCTCAGTTTCTTCTACTAAATCTACACCCGTCTTTAATAATCGATTCACCCTATTCCAATTAATGTTGTCTAGGAACCTTTCTCCCTTCGATTCTTAGATATTTTTTTCCTCTTCTAAGTATTTGCTACTTCCACCAAGATCTGTACTCAAGTCTGTTTTAATAGAAATTACTTCTCGACCTTTATCACTCAAGTATTCTTGACACCATGCTTTTCCTTACTCCTCGTGTGATCTATGTTGTAAATATTTTATAGATGGAGTTTTCAAAATGTGTAAACTTTTGAGAGAAATTCATTTTTGTTTACTTTTTTATTTTATTTAGAATTTGTTTGACGGTGATTTGTTTATTTTTTATTTATGATAACTAAGTCTTATGTATATTATTACAAATAATTTAAAATGAATTATAATCTTTATAAAGTTTATTATTTTTTATTAAAAAAAACAAAAAGCTTTTTTCAAATTATAATACTAGTTTATATTAATTATAATTTTCTTTGAAAAATTGGCATAAGGTGTAATGACCACACTAAATTTACTGTTATGTTTTATAAATTTATAAAAAAATGGCAATATTTTCATTATTATTAAAAACCACCTTTATCAATCTAAAATTGTATAAATTTGCGGGCACTTGTGATGTTTTAAGAAAATTAGTTATTCTTGGAATTTACAAATTAAAGAAAACCATTAATATAATAATTGTTTTATTATTTTTTATAGCAAATAAATACAAAAACATTTTTTTTATGGAATAATTTCAATTTTTGTATTTTTTATTAAATAATAATATAACTATTATTTACTAATGTAGAGAGGTTTATTATCAGCATATTGTTTACTATATATTATAGTTTTATTTGATTAAATTATTAGATTATTAAATAACGTATATATCCCGGTTTTTAAAGCATTATATTAATTGTCTATTAATATCTTTAATTATTAACATTAATTATAATTATTATTAGTTTTAGTATAATAAAATAAAATAATTACTACTAATTATAATTATTTATATAATATATTTACTACTCGCAGGTTTATGATTTATAATATTTTACTAATGATTGCATTTAATTAATAAATAATTACGGCACTTATATTAAAAATGGTAATTTTAAAAATGATTTTGAATTTTTTGGGTTAAAAAATCTTCCCATTGTTTAAATGAAATTCACTTCCAATAAAAACATACCTTTTGGTGGCACTGCTTCGCATTAAACGTTATATTTTGTAATTTACACTTTAAAAGTTCTCTTTTATACCCTTTTCCATTTTTTGATTATTAAAACTTTAAAAATTTATATTTTACAGATTTTTATTGCGATAAAACTTGTTAATATTAAATGGAAAATTTAATTAAAAAAAATAAAAAAATAAAACCAAGTTATTTTTTTTCTTTTCGAGGTTTCTTTTCATTTGAAATTTTGTTCTTTTCATCCTTTTTGATTTTCATAAGTTTTTCAACACCGAGCCTGTGCTCTCTATCAGTAAAGTTTTCAATGGAGACTCTAACAGTTTGGGTTTCTTTTCTTTTTGGATCCTTACCAAGAAAAGAGCAAACCTCTCTGGCATAAGACATGTCAATTTTTGCAACACCTTTAAGAAGGTCTACAGTGTTGAAGTTGGGGTTAACACGTCTCATGTTTTCCAACTCTTCTTTAGATGGGTGTTGAACCACATATATTATACCAGCCTGTTTGAAGGCGCTGGTAATCGTGTCGCCATCAGACACTACTTCCCATGAGTAAACAAGCTGCCTAATTTTGTCTTCCTCTAAGAGCTTTGCAAATTTTTTCAATGCATTTTTGAACTCGGGTGAGTTCATTTTGAGAATTTTCCCGTTTCTATGGACCTTTTCGTCACACTTTTCATTTTCTTTTTCACTTAATGAAATTTTGTGTAACACCAAATTGTTTTTGTTTGCAAGGAAAGTTTTTTGTTTCCTTAAAATTCCCAGATCCATAGGCTGACACAAATGGAAACTGTGGGGGACTTCCTTTATAATCTCAACGGAATTATCCCGAAATAATGCTGCAATTTCATCACTGAAATAGCCCAAAAAGCCGTCAATAATTAGATACACCTTCGTATCAACTCTCACACCCATTCGGTTTCTTTTTTCCTTAATATTCGGGAAAAACACTTGTTTGAGCCGCATTGTGAATAATTGCGTATTTAGAACACCTGATTTTTGGTATCTAATAATAGCACGACTCTTGAGTTCCACAATTAGCTTGTCTTCGATGGTGAGTCTTTTGGTAACAACAAGGGGTATCATTTTTGTCCCATCTAGACAACCACAACACAAAAGACTCGTTCTAGAACCATCTCTGTCGACTTCGTTAAAAACTTGTTCCCTTGATTCGACTGACACGTAGACAACTCGGGTTCTTGAATAAACCCATTCATTGAATCCAATTTCATCTAAGTTAAAAACAAGCTCACATCTGCATCCATCCAATTTTCTTTTTAATTCTGAGTAATACTGCAGGATGGCAGTTTGTGATACCTCTGCTCGTTTTGTTTCCATAACTTGGGCCTTTTTGTTTCAATTCCTGGGATTAATTTAAGAACTTTATTCAATTGCCTTGTTCCCATTGTTTTGCCAAAATTTTCAAACATAAAAAGTCCAATTTCTTCTGGTTTTGCTTTTAGGTTTCTTTCATTTCTTATGCTATTTTAGAACTTCTTCGTCTGAAAGAAGTCGTTTTCTTCCCTTTTCCGAAATTTTTCCATTTTTGTCTTCTTTTCGTATTTTTCGAATTTGGGAATTTACACCCGATTCCTCAAAAGTCCCGAAAAAATACTCAAGTGCTACTCTAATTGATTTTTTGGTTCCTTTAAACTCATTAATTGACACATTAGAAAGATCGTTTAATGAAAACCGCACTTGCTCTCTAAAAGTGGGAAAAGATTCTTTTTTTATTTTTATCTCAAGGTCTTGGAAAGCTTTGAAAATAATAGGGCAATTAATTAGGTATTGTTCAGCCCTTTGACTAACAGGAGTTTTCGGACCAATCATTTTCAAACTTTCGTGTTTTTGGAACCTTTTTTATATTCTTTCTTTAATTGAGGGGGCTTGGAAGAAGGTTGGGACATTGTTTAAAAAGGTTTATAAAAGAGTTTATTAAATAGGCTATTGATATTGTTTTTTATATTATTGTTAAATTTTATTGATTAATTATTATTTTTATTTCGAAATTTAACAAGTGTTTTTTAAATCTAAAAATTTTATAGTTACTTTTTTTGTTGCGATAAAAAACCCTTTTTATTTTTTATTGTTAGTAAAGTTAAAGAATTGTTTTTATTATTTACTTGTATATTATCAAATAAAAAATAACTTTGTTATTAATTAATAAATTTGTTGTTTATTAATATTATTTTTAATCGATTTAAATAATTGATGTTGCGATAAATAAATTTAGATTTATAAATTATTATATTTAATAACTATTAATTATTATAATTTAACCATTTATTTAACTAATATCTTTTTTCGAAAAACTGGTTAAAAAATAGTTTATTTACTATTATAAAATAGTTAAAAACGATGACTTATATTTTTCTTATTGTCAACTTAAATTGCATGACACCCATAGAATGATCATGAATTGATTCATTTGACACGAAGTATCGAAGCCGTGGTTATCTTTGTGTATCTCTTTTGAACTTTCAAGTGTTGAGTAGTTTTCATTCCTTTTCAGACTCACCATTTGATCAATTTTTGAAACAAGTTATAGTATAAATTATATTAAATTTATTAATGTTTTTAGTTATTTTGTTCTTCTTTATAAAAATACGTGCGAAAATCCCAAAATGTTACATATATTTACTGTAATAAAATGAACAATATAGTCCATCAAATAGTAAGTTAGTTGTTGAATATCATTTTTTTATAATTAGTGAATAAAGGTTTAAAACCCCTCTAAAATAAACAACACATCAACTTTCACTTTGGCACCACGTTTTCTCAACCACGTATTGGGCTGATAACAGTCATTATCTCCATGATATTTTCAACAATTTTTATTGAAATGCACTTTTGGGCAAGCATTTTGGCTGGCGGGAAAAACCGCTTCACTACCATTTACTTGTTTTATTGTATAGAAAAATAACGTTTTTCGGCATTTTGCCGAGTTTTAAAATAAAAAATAATACGGTGGCGAAAAACCGCTTTAGATCTTTTTTTGTCTTTTCGTAACCAAATTCTTATTGTTTTATTATGAAAACTTATCCAATAACCAAATATTGTTTTTTTAAAATGTGAAAAATGGTGTGTTTTTTCTCGGCATACAAATATTTTTTAAACCAAATGTATTGAATAACATACAAAAACACATAATAAACTTGAATTTATTCACCATACAGAAATGATTACCGCACTTTCGGACCGTCCACAGTATCCTCCCAGTCTTTTTATCGTTTTTCTGCACGGCGGGAAAAACCGCTTTACTGCCATTTACTGATAAAATTACACATAATTATAACCAAAGTTTCAATTTGCCTCAAATAATTGAGGTTTTGGTGAAAAAAAGCTAAAAAACACGAGAAATTATAACGGACATGTGCAGCGCCCTTTTACTGCTTCTAATAATTTACACAAAATTATCCGTCTTACATTGTTTTTATTAACCAATATTAATAAATTGCTTCGTTTATTTTATAAAAAGTTTCAAAAAAGCAAGTACAAAAAAATAACGAGTCATTTATCGCTTGCTTGACAGGTACTTGAAAAACCGCTGGGAATGGATGCACTCACGTTCAGTTGGTGAGTATATCCAAAGTGCGTTTTTTCAGTTTGGCATTGAAATGCATTTCTGAGCGAATGAGGAATCCAACAAGATGGGTGTGAAATAAAGGTGCAGTCTGTCTTTGCTGAGAGACATTAAAAAGTGGTGTATTAAAAACATGTGCTGGCCCATATATTTACTATGTTGTTCGAGAGGTAATCGATTTGACTGTTGAGTATTTGTTTAATGGATGATTAAAAAATTGAAAAAAAAATTATAAAGGAGTGAAAGGGGGTGTGAAAAAAAGGTACACTCGCGGGTTAGTGTTTTTTAGTTTTTTTATTTCTGCAAAAAAATTGAAAAAATATTTAATAAAAAGTTCATTATTTTTGATAAATTCTGAGTTGTTTTTTTGGTTATTTTGGCTTCAAAGAACAGTTTCGAAGTCAATTTTTCTTGCTCCTTCTTTTATCATTCGGCAAATCCAGCCTTTACTTTACATAAAAAATAATTCACAAATTTCAATAACAAACATCGGCATCTTGAAAAAGTAATAGAGACTCTTGTAAACCTTGTTTTTTGAATCAAATCGAGGAAAAGGGAAAAAATAAACTATAGAAAAAATATAATCATATTATCATTTTACTATTAAATTATCAAAAGCGGTTTTTTTCCACCCCTTTATACGAGAAAAGTATGTGAGATTGAAAAACCCTGTGGATTCAACAAAAATTACATATTTATTTTTCTTTTTTAATAAAAATGTTTTTCTATTAAAAAACAATCCAAATAATATAATTATGAGCTCCAGGAATGTTGCTTTTAGTGTCTTAGACCATACAACACTTGAAGAGAATTTAAAGTATTGTCCTGGTCCAGTGAAAGAAATAGTCCAAAGAACATTCAGCAAGCATTGCAACTTTTCTGAATTGCCCCTGAATGTTCAGGTGTATTTGATGAACATTGAGAGAGAAATGTTCAATGGAATGAATACGGAAAAGGTGACCGAGAGTAAACTATGTAGAGTCTTTGCTTTATCTTCAAGTCAGTTTAATATCAACAAACGAAGAGGTATGAGACGGCATTGTTTAAGAAAAAAGGATAACGGACGACCGTCATTTCTAACTGTAACACAATGGGAAACTGTCAAAAATTTGATTCTTGATAATGAAAAGTTTCAAGGAAAATGCAAAGTTATCAGCATAACTCATTTGAGGTTGTTTATAATAAAAACCTTCAACGTTGATGTGTCGAATCACGTTATTTATGATAAAATACACAAAAATTGGAACTTTTCGATTGTGACTGTGTTTGTTGAAGACCAATCTCGATTGACCTACGACGAAGATGCTGTGTTGAAATATTACATTGCGTTGCCACTTTTTTAAATGGTATCCCATCACAATTCATTTTGAATCTGGATGAGTCGGGGTATCAGCCATGGCCAGACAGGCAAATAGTGAAGGGAGTATTCACTGTTGGTTTTTCCACAGACAGTAAAATGAGATATGGAGTCGAACGTGACATTGCTCGATCCACTGTCGTTTGCACTATAACCTCTCACAACCTCTTCCTTGTATGATTGTAACAAAATACAAAAGAGTTGCAGTTGAATTCTTGAAATTGGGTTGGATGGAAACGGGAAACATCGTCAGTTATAGCAAAAATGGTTTTATCAACAGTGACTTATTTATACAATACATCAACGACGTTGTAGTACCTTATATTGTCGACACGAGAATTAAGACTGGTTATATTGATAAGGCAGTGCTGATATTTGATCAATGCACTTGCCACTCAATCGAAGATGTGAGGTTGCTGCTCAAGTCGAATGTCCAAGTCAATGAGAAAATCATCAACGTGAACTGTGAAATCATATGTTTGGTGCCTCACACCTCACATTTAACACAACCATTAGATGTTGGGGTGTTTGCAGCCCAAAAAAGAAGACTGAATTCGTTGTATGCGAAGTTCAGAGATGTCATAAAAATTAAAGATAGAGTTGGCGAGGAAGAAACAACAACGACAGAAAGTGAAAACGTTGAAGAAAAAGAAGAATCAAATGATGTGATTAAAAGCCAAGATCCCATTGAAGAACCAATAATACCTCAACAGTTGGAGTATATATTACAGGAAGTGCTGGCAAATCCACAAGAGGCAATATAACCACTTAAAAAGAAGGCTGGTACGACTGTCAACGAAAGGATGGTGGATGACAACCAATCAGAAGATCACAAAGAAATACCAAATGAAACTAAAACTGTTGAATTTGGTGATGGAGAGGACTTGGAAAAAAAGTTTGCCAAATACCTCAACTCAATTATGAAGTCTTATTTTTAACAACTACTCCGGATGTGTGCACGTAGGCTTTTAGGCAAGTTGGTATTGATTTCAAAATTGTTGATGGTGGTATGAGGGTTGTGTATGTGGATATTGGAGTGTCACGCAGAGTCACAGCAAAAATACCGAGACTGTTAAGTATACCACATTTATACTCGATTGAATGCGTCAAAACCAAAAGCTTGAAAATATCTGCAGTTCGAAAGCTTCCAAGGTGTTTTGAGGGTTATTTTTGTCAGTCTGTTTGCAAGCCGATCAAAAAAAAGAACGGGATGTTGTATGTAAAGTTGTAAAGAAAAAGACGACCAAAAAAATCTCAAAAAGAACTAAAAATGGGGTTGAGAATTTAATCGATTGATTTTTATTTTTTTAATCAGTTGTATCGCCGAGTTTACATTACTGTTTCCTATCACGGGGTCAGAATGGTCACTGTTTGAATCAACATATGTCTGAACTGTCATAAGTCCTTCTAATAGAAGAGATTTGTTTGTTAAACGTTTTTTCGTTGTGAAGATAATAACTTGTAGAACTTGCTTGTAAAGACTCTTGAATTCAACGTTACATGCTTTGAATCGTCTAGTTGCTATGGCTAATATGTCCAGTATTCCTGGGATTCTTTGGCATGAGGTCTGAGTCAGTTAGTTGGTAAGTGCTGGCTGGCTGTTCACACTCTGAAAGCTGCTTTGTAGGTTTTCAAACAAATTGAAAGAGAAAAAGAACTGTAAATAAGTTATTTTAATTGATCTTTTTGAATTTTTTGAAATAAAAAATATTAATTTTATTACATAAAAGTTACACAATTGTAACTTTTGTTGAATCCACAGGGTTTTCTCGTTCTTGCATACTATTCTCACATACTGTAGTAAGTTAACTATATACTTCTTTAATTAACCCACCATAAAATAGCTAACTGAACTATAGATGACTAACGTAACTATATTTTAGTTAACCCAATTATAATAAATATATAGATTTATTAAAGTTTTCTATTTAAAAAAATTGTTAAATTTCAAATTGAAAAAAAAATATAGATAAAAAACCTTTTAATTTAACAATTTATTTTTAAAAACAAATCGACAAAAATATAAATAATGTAATAATTATGATTTTGAAAAAAATAAACAATAAAAAATAAAAAATTAAAACATAAAAAATATTTTATGTCGAATCACACCTCACAAATTAATGAAAATTACCAACAACGCAGGTCAATCTCTTCTTTACGTTTGCTTTTAAGACCATTACTACCTCGCCAAACTGTGAATGTTACACATCGTGCACCAGGTATACAACAAACTCCAAACAATCGCAACCCACAACTTACTACAACCACTCAATAAACAAACAACACAAACAGTGTTTAAATAATAACACAACCACTTTTAACAACAAGTAATCAAAACAATAATCAAAATACAACACTTAAGTTTAAGTAATATCCAGAATTATCCACAAATATCACGAATTACAATTAATCAACAAACAAGTACTTTGGAAAACCAGACAACAACACAAAATTTATCTTTCTAATCAAATGAATTAATAATTGATCAAGAACCAACACAACAAACTACTAATAATGACAACGGTTTAATACATACATCTTCAACACGACCCCGAAGGTCACTTTCAAATATTCAAAGTGTATCTACCAGAAAAAGAGAACCTCAAAGAACAAGACCCCTTACACTTGCACAAAAAAGAACACAAAACACTGCTATCAATCAAGTTCGTTATGAAGTAATGCAAATGGCCACTTTGGTTATACCACGTAGTCAAGAATCGACTGATGATTTTTTATCTCGTATTTCTGAAACTACCATCGATCGGTCTTTTATTACTGTGCCAATTCCTGCTATAATTACACCTGAGAAACCAACATTACGCTCAATTAATATTCATACCTATTTAGACTGCAAAAATTTTACAGGCCTTTCAATTGCCGAATTTGAAGAAGTTTACGAATTACTTTCTTGTGACACCGCCATTTTTGTTGTTAATTGTGATGTTATACCAAGCTGTATAATGTTATCGGTATTTTTTTGAAGTTCCAAGAATACATATTTATCTTCTTATGATAAAAGATACCACATTAACCCATAAGACGTGTTACTTCTTCTTCTCACAAAAATGAAAAATAACTTTGATTCTTTGGAACTTTTCAATTGTCTAAAAATCGATTTAATTTCACGAAATCATCATTCACTTGATTCTATTGAAAAAAGTAGAAGAAAAGCAAACATTTCCAGTTGGTTTGATTGTGCACTTTTATTATTTGCCAAAACTTCTTGCAAAATTTTTATTAATTCAATAAAAATGTGCTGATACAATTATCAACTTCGCGTTTGGGAGAAATTCTGGTTATTCAACTTACATCCCCGAATTAAATAATATTTATTATGCAGTTGATGGAAGAGATCAACCTGTAAATAATCCTCAGAATGAAATAAGTTTGAGAACTCATTCGGTCGACAAAAGATTCTTTTCCTACAAAAGTAATCACTCTGGTTTGAAAACGGAGTTGGTTGTTAACTATTTTGGAATGGCAGTCAGTCTGATAACACAGATTCCATGCGCGATGAACGACGCAAGTGTATTCAAAATTTACTTTATGGAAACATGTGTTGAAGCTGGGCAATTACTTTTGGCAGATGGAGGATATTCTTCGTGTGACTGTTGTGTCATTCCACGAAGAGAAAATCCCAACATACAATACACAACAGAACAAAAACAGTATTTGGATGAATATAACAATGTTCACTCTTCTTGTAGAATAATCGTTGAAAATGTATTTGGAAGACTGGTGAGCACTTTTAAGATGATGAAGTGCTGATGGACAATGAATCTTTCTTATTATGAATACTACACTATCTTTGCTCATGCCATTCTTAATTATAAAATATCCAAACATCCA
>NW_004440291.1:24604-30067 GCF_000330505.1 Entamoeba invadens IP1
AACCAAAAGCTTGAAAATATCTGCAGTTCGAAAGCTTCCAAGGTGTTTTGAGGGTTATTTTTGTCAGTCTGTTTACAAGCCGATCAAAAAAAAGAACGGGATGTTGTATGTAAAGTTGTGAAGAAAAAGACGACTAAAAAAATCTCAAAAAGAACTAAAAATGGGGTTGAGAATTTAATCGATTGATTTTTATCTTTTTAATCAGTTGTATCGCCCAGTTCACATTACTGTTTCCTATCACAGGTCAGAATGGTCACTGTTTGAATCAATACATATCTGAACTGTCATAAGTCCTTCTAATAGAAGAGATTCGTTTGTTAAACGTTTTTTCGTTATTGAGATAATAACTTGTAGAATTTGCTCGC
Source organism: Entamoeba invadens IP1 (assembly GCF_000330505.1). Classification (NCBI taxonomy): domain Eukaryota; phylum Evosea; order Mastigamoebida; family Endamoebidae; genus Entamoeba; species Entamoeba invadens. The sequence continues at coordinate 24,970 of NW_004440291.1, forward strand.
AAAAACTCTTAAATTAAACGTTGCCTGCTTTGAATCGTCTAGCTGCTATGGCTGATTTGTCCAGTATTCCTGGGATTCTTTAGCGTGAGGTCTGAGTCAGTTAGTTGGTAAGTGCTGGCTGGCTGTTCACACTCTGAAAGCTGCTTTGTAGGTTTTCAAACAAATTGAAAGAGAAAATGAACTGTAAATAAGTGATTTTAATTGATCTTTTTGAATTTTTTGAAATAAAAAATATTAATTTTATTACATAAAAGTTACACAATTGTAACTTTTGTTGAATCCACAGGGTTTTCTCGTTCTTGCATACCATTCTCACATTCTGTAGTTAGTTAACTATATACTTCTTTAATTAACCCACCATAAAATAGATAACTGAACTATGGATGACTCACTTAACTATATTTTAGTTAACCCAATTATAATATATATAAATTTATCAAAGTTTTTTATTTAAAAAAATTGTGAAATTCATAATTGTATAATAAATTTTTATTGATAAAAAAAACTTTTTTAATACAGTTAGTTCGGATTCAAATGAAACAAGTCTCATAATAAATTGAATTTGTCTCAAAACAAATTAAAATTGCACCTATATTCAATTTTGTTTCAAAACAATAAAAATTTGTCTCATTACTTTGTAATTTGTCCCAATAAAAAACAAAAGTGTTTCAAAATGATATAATGTTTCAAAATAATATTAAAATGTCCTAAAAGTAAAAAAATTTGTCTCATAAATGTGTAATTTTGTTCGATAAAGATTGTAACACTCTTTAAAAAACAATAAAAATATACACACATACTCTTTTTTGATAAAAGGATTTTGAAATTAAATAATTAATAACACTTTAAAAAATCAAAACTTGCTTTTAAATAATGAACAACTTAAAAAATATCTAACTTTAAGAAATTGTAAAATTTGTTCGTATAGTTCGAACAATTTTTTGTTTTTTTTTAATTATCAATTAGATTAAATACAACTTGGTGAGTTACCATCATAAAATGCTTTTGAAAGCAACACATGCAAATAACAACAACTTTACTACCAACAACACAAACTCCAATAGAAACATCAAAACCTTAAAAACTTGATGTGTAAGCGGCACACAATCATTTTTCAGTCTTTATTAAAAACTTTATATAAAAAGTATATTAACGATGTATCACTATATATTTAAAAACATAAATTTTATTGAGATAATACTAAGTAATATAAACAAGAGTAAAATAACAATATTCAATATGCTATTGAATATGACCGGATGTTTCAAGTACATGATAATAATTTAAAAAATGTGTTGATTATTTCGTCAGACTAGTCGCGTTAAAATTACTCGCTCGAGGTGTTCTTTAAGTATTTTTTAGTTGTAAATATAAATTAAACATTAAAGTTTTATCAAAAAAGAGTATGTGTGTATATTTTTATTGTTTTTTAAAGAGTGTTACAATCTTTATCGAACAAAATTACACATTTATGAGACAAATTTTTTTACTTTTAGGACATTTTAATATTATTTTGAAACATTATATCATTTTGAAACACTTTTGTTTTTTATTGGGACAAATTACAAAGTAATGAGACAAATTTTTATTGTTTTGAAACAAAATTGAATATAGGTGCAATTTTAATTTGTTTTGAGACAAATTCAATTTATTATGAGACTTGTTTCATTTGAATCCGAACTAACTGTATAGCAATTCAATTTGAAAAAAAAAATCGACAAAAATCTAAATAATGTAATAATTATGATTTTGAAAAACAATAAACAATAAATAATAAAAAATTAAAACATAAAAAATATTTATTGTCGAATCACACCTCACAAATTAATGAAAATTACCAACAACGCAGGTCAATCTCTTCTTTACGTTTGCTTTTAAGACCATTACTACCTCGCCAAACTGTGAATGTTACACATCGTGCACCAGGTATACAACAAACTCCAAACAATCGCAACCCACAACTTACTACAACCACTCAATAAACAAACAACACAAACAGTGTTTAAATAATAACACAACCACTTTTAACAACAAGTAATCAAAACAATAATCAAAATACAACACTTAAGTTTAAGTAATATCCAGAATTATCCACAAATATCACGAATTACAATTAATCAACAAACAAGTACTTTGGAAAACCAGACAACAACACAAAATTTATCTTTCTAATCAAATGAATTAATAATTGATCAAGAACCAACACAACAAACTACTAATAATGACAACGGTTTAATACATACATCTTCAACACGACCCCGAAGGTCACTTTCAAATATTCAAAGTGTATCTACCAGAAAAAGAGAACCTCAAAGAACAAGACCCCTTACACTTGCACAAAAAAGAACACAAAACACTGCTATCAATCAAGTTCGTTATGAAGTAATGCAAATGGCCACTTTGGTTATACCACGTAGTCAAGAATCGACTGATGATTTTTTATCTCGTATTTCTGAAACTACCATCGATCGGTCTTTTATTACTGTGCCAATTCCTGCTATAATTACACCTGAGAAACCAACATTACGCTCAATTAATATTCATACCTATTTAGACTGCAAAAATTTTACAGGCCTTTCAATTGCCGAATTTGAAGAAGTTTACGAATTACTCTCTTGTGACACCGCTATTTTTGTTGTTAATTGTGATGTTATACCAAGCTGTATAATGTTATCGGTAAATTTTTTGGAAGTTCCAAGAATACACGTTTATCTTCTTATGATAAAAGATACCACATTAACCCATAAGACGTGTTACTTCTTCTTCTCACAAAAATGAAAAATAACTTTGATTCTTTGGAACTTTTCAATTGTCTAAAAATCGATTTAATTTCACGAAATCATCATTCACTTGATTCTATTGAAAAAAGTAGAAGAAAAGCAAACATTTCCAGTTGGCTTGATTGTGCACTTTTATTATTTGACAAAACTTCTTATAAAATTTTTATTAATTCAATAAAAATGTGCTGATACAATTATCAACTTCGCGTTTGGGAGAAATTCTGGTTATTCTACTTACATCCCCGAATTACATAATATTTATTATGCAGTTGATGGAAGAGATCAACCTGTAAATAATCCTCAGAATGAAATAAGTTTGAGAACTCATTCGGTCGACAAAAGATTCTTTTCCTACAAAAGTAATCACTCTGGTTTGAAAACGGAGTTGGTTGTTAACTATTTTGGAATGGCAGTCAGTCTGATAACACAGATTCCATGCGCGATGAACGACGCAAGTGTATTCAAAATTTACTTTATGGAAACATGTGTTAAAGCTGGGCAATTACTTTTGGCAGATGGAGGATATTCTTCGTGTGACTGTTGTGTCATTCCACGAAGAGAAAATCCCAACATACAATACACAACAGAACAAAAACAGTATTTGGATGAATATAACAATGTTCACTCTTCTTGTAGAATAATCGTTGAAAATGTATTTGGAAGACTGGTGAGCACTTTTAAGATGATGAAGTGCTGATGGACAATGAATCTTTCTTATTATGAATACTACACTATCTTTGCTCATGCCATTCTTAATTATAAAATATCCAAACATCCACTTCGCAACATTCATTTTTACTTGTTTCATAGAGCACTTGTTACTTCACCAGAAAATATGGATCTTTTCACATTTCCTTTACCTTTTACAATTAAAGCCAGAATACATGACTTTCTTGAAGATAATGTCATTAATGCAATAGCAAATGGTGATGAAGAGTTTGAAAAAAGACATTCAAATTAAATACGTTTTTATTTAATTAGCCAGAAAAAAATAAACTTAATAATAGCGATTGTTGTAAAAAATAATATAATTAAAAATGTTATATTAATTAGTTATTCAAAGTAAAATTCAATTTAGTTTTTGTTTAATTTGATTTTTTTAATAAGTTTTGTAGTTATTTAAAAAGTCATTTATATTAAAATAATGAACTTTTGATTCTAGTAAAAAATAATAATTATATAATTCTAATATATAGTTACGTTAGTCATCGATAGTTCAGTTAGCTATTTTATGGTGGGTTAATTAAAGGGGTATATAGTTAACTAATTAATAGGTATTTAAGTTACTTCTCAAATATGAATACAATTTTTTTTAATTATTTAGTTGAATAAAAAATAAAAAAATACAGTGGAAATTCTATTGGTGTGTGGTTTTGACCAATCAAAAGTGACCAACACACCGATAGAATATAATAATTATATAAAATGAAATATCAAAAATAATTACAGTCAAAGGCTTCTATTTGTCGTAATTATAATTGTCGAACTTGCTTAATTGTGGAACAACTGGCCAATCATTTTAGTGTACCACAATTAATTATTTTGTTCTCGAATCTGTAACTTTTGTTGAATTAAAAACTAAATTTTTTATAAAAAATAAATTTCAATATAAAAAGATTTTTCTCAAAATTCACTCATTTACGACAAATAGATACGTTTTTCTGCTGGATTCACGACAAATAAACGCATTTGACTGTATACAATAGTAATAATAATATTATATTAATAATCAAATGAAAATTTATTATTTATTAATAACAAAATAATAAATTATAATAAAATGTTTTTATTGTTTGATAGTTTAATTAAAATATTAATTTTATTCATTTTTTCATGAATTTATTATTAGTTAATAATAAAACAGATATTGTATGTTTTTATTAATTATATAGTTTATCTTATCACACGAAAATTGTTTTCACCAATTCTGTTTATTTTCACATATTAAAAATAATCAAATTCAATTTTAGACTACTTTTCAGTAAAATTATTAGAATCACACCAAAAAGTTGTATAAAAACAATAAAACGTGCTACGGAGAACAGGGCTCTTAAAAACAAAGTTAAAAGACAAGGGTTGATTTTTATTGAATAATGGTTTCAGAAAATTTAAAATAAACTTTTTGATGGCAATTCTAATTTAATGTTTGAATAAAACATAATTGTTTTAACTTGTCTTTTCGATTTTTTGGGGCTTTGTTTTTTTTAGTTGGTATTTAAAAAAATAAAAATAAAAATGGCAAAAGTTTTTCTTTGGTTTTTAATTCAATAAATAAAAATTGGATAATCTGTTGTCTGGTTATAACATAACAACCACAT
>NW_004440291.1:30167-33917 GCF_000330505.1 Entamoeba invadens IP1
TGTCTTTGGTTAAATTTATTTTTGGAAATAATAATATTTTTTGATTGTACAGTAGTGGAATAAACCCACTTAAGTGAGTAAATTTTGTGAAACTTTGGTTTAACTTTAAGCCAAAATAGAAAAAACTTAAGTACCACCCTTTATAAATAGGAAAATGGGTTTGATTGGGTCTTTTCTTTGTTTTTTGAGAAAAAAGTCAATTTTGCTCGAGAAGAAAAAAAATATTTGAAATGGTGTTTTATTTTAATTAAAATAAACTTAAAATATAGCTTTTATTTTTTACAAAATTCGTTTTGAAAAGTATTTTCTTTTGACAAAAAGAAGCTCAAAAAAGGTTCAAAAAGTGAAAAAAGAACAATAATGAACACAATGGACTAGCTTGAAAATAAAAGCCGGATTGAATTTGTGGTCTTTTTGTGCACATTATTTTAATGATTGTTTTTTAACAAATAACATTAAAAAATATTTCGTAACAGTTGTTGTTAAGATTCAAAAGAAGAAGATAGAAATTAAAAAAAAATAAACGAATGAATAAATAAAGACGAGAATTCAAACAAATACAATAACAAAAAAATCACATTTAAGGAACAATTAGTTAAAAAACGGGATGATACGAAGAAATGAGTTTTTTGGATTGAGAACGAATTTATTATTTTTAATTTATAAACTTCAAAGTCGGTATTTTTAAATTAAACTTTTGAGCTTTTGTTGAAAACTGTTTTAAAGAAACATTTGGATCAAAAAATATATTACATTTTGTGTAAATCGTAAAATGTGGTTTTTTACACAAAAATGTAAAAATCATACACTTTTTGGTCAAATACCAAATGGATTCTGGATTCGACAAGTTTTCCACTCAAAGCATTAAAAAACAGTGTTTAAACTTGAAAAGGACTAAAAATCATAAAGTCTTCACCAAAACAAATCAACATAGATACTAGCCCAAGTTTTGCTTATGTCATGAAATAAATTTAAATTAATTGTTTTTTCTTTTTTGTTTTTTTTGTTATAAAAATGTTATAAAAATGTTATTTTCAATAAAAAATAATTTGTTATTAAAAAAATGTTTTTGTCTTTTTACATAATTTCAGTTTTTTTAAATTTTTGTTATTTCCAAAAATAAAACCAAAATTTACTCACTTAAGTGGGTTTATTCCAAATTAAGTACTTAAATATTGCCACTGTATATTTATAATAAAAATATACTTCGTTATATAGTTTCGATAATGAATAAAAAATGCCGCGGACACGAAAAAAATAGAAAAGACACCATATACACAGGGAGGACGTCCTTTATAGCGGGAGGACGTCCCTAAACCACAAAGGACGTCCTTCGGCCTATATTCCCGTCCTTCGGCCTATATTCCCGTCCTTCGGCCTATATTCCCGTCCTTCGGCCCCATGTCCGTCCTTTCTCTTTACTTGTTGAATATAAAACGAATAAATATATTAGTGCAGCTTGAAATTTGTTTTATTTACATGCGAATTATATAATTGAAAGGTTTTGGTGTACAATTTAATCAACACAAAAAATAAATATTATTGTATTTTAAAGTAATCTGAAAACAATTTTGTGTTTACTATAAATTATCGTTTTATTTTTTTTCTTCATTTTATCTTTTGGTATAAATAATTGTGTTTTGTCATTTTTTTTGTTTTTCAAAAATGATAATGTTATTTACCATTTTAATGTTTTTTATTTTTTTTTCAATAACATGATCGTTTGGCATTTTCAGACTGAAACTAAACATTTCGTTTAGATAGCATTTTTAAATACTTATTTTTCATAATTAAAAGCGCGGGCCCGAAGTCTAGTACTTTCTATTTAAAGGGTCTTGAAACGGCATATACTAAATATATACTTATACAATTAAATTTAAAATTTTTCATTTCTTGTTCTGTCAAACATCTTTTGCATGACATCCACGACCTCTTCACGTGTTATTCTTTCTTTCCGTTTTTGTGCCCACATCTCTTCAAGTAAACTTTTTTCATCATCACTAAGACACTTGTCATCTGGTCGCTTCCCATTGGAGACCAACTCGGGTATTTCAAAGAAATATTTCACGTCTCCAAAAGCGTCTTTCCATGCAAATGCCTCAAAGAAAGTAATACCAAGTGAATACACGTCCGCAGCAATTGAGTACTTTAGCCCATTCAACAACTCGGGTGCCATGTACTTAAATGTACCAACACCCTTGGTGAATGTCAAATTTGACATCAACAAATTCACATTTCTTGCACTACCAAAGTCTGAAAGTTTAGCGTTTACTTCGATGATACTTTGCAACTTAACAACAAGAATATTTCCGGGCTTGATGTCTCTGTGGAAAATGCCATTGAGGTGTAAATAGTTGACACCTTTTGTGGCGTCTAAAAGGATTTTATAACGAATTTTCTGTGGCAATATAACGTCATCGCACTGAAACATATTAGTGTGACTATATTTCACTTTATATTTTTTGATGATCTGATCCAGACTCCCATTAATGATATACTCCATAACAATCATGTGTTTTCCGTTTTGTGCTACAGCTCCAATAAATTCAACTATAAACGGATTTCGTATTTTTTGGAGCATGTCGACTTCTGTTATGAACTCATCGTCTTTGACATTTTTGAATTGTCTGATCTTCTTCACTACGACTGTACGCCGTTTGTATGTTGCTTTGAATATGATACCAACACCACCCCGACATATTTCAATCATATTAGTAATGCTACTGTCGTCAATCCACGTTGAAAGTGCCGTTGAAAATATGAGTGGTATTCTTTTGGTTAACTCGACACCACGTTCCAGAAATACACAACTCAGTGTCAACGAACTTTTAAAATCACCAGAGTACGTCGGTGAAATTTCAATTGTAAAAAAACAAGCGTCTCTTGGTCGTAATGTGACGACTTTTGGTGAGACGGTGATTTTGTAACTTTTGCGGTGAATGTAGACCAACTGCAACTTTACACAACATTTCGATTTGTTGGCAAATACAACTGTTTTAATACACATTCTGTTGACTGGTAAGTCAACACCAAAATCGAGTGTTGTTGATGTTATGTATATCTTGTCTATAAGTTGTTTTATTGGTTCTCTGACACAACGAATAGAAAATATACCATTTTTCTTTCTCTCTACATTAAGGTGATGTGTCTGTATGATGTACAATCCAACAAGAATCATAATGATAGTAAAGAATAACAGTAAGATAATACATCCAAATATCACAATAAGTAGAATCTTAGTTATATTTATTTCATGACAAGATATCATACCATCACTTTTGATATACCAAAAGTTGCATCGTTCACACAACGAGTTTGTAACATTAACACAATGTTTTATATACAATCGCTCAATACATATACCAGTAGATAAGACCATGTTGTTACTGCACTTGTTGCACAATTCTGGTGTTGTACACAATGAGCAGTTTTGTTTGCATTGAATACAACGCAGTCCACTTTTGTAATACCCATCAATACATTTTAAACACCCCAAAGTCTCTGAGAATTCGCCACAATTTGTGATGTTGTAGACACTTTCACAAATTCCATTTTCATTTACAAAATATTTTTTATCACACTTATCACATTTTATATCGTCTTTACAAATTGCACATGGAAAAGTATACTTAAAACACAATGAATTGCTAATATAATATCCATCCACACATTGTGCGCATTGCCCATTCGCATCATATAAATTGCAAACGCCTTCAAGTGCAAAAATAGTGAGACACTTCCCGTTGAAAG
>NW_004440291.1:34017-39346 GCF_000330505.1 Entamoeba invadens IP1
CGGTGCCTGTGATACAACTTTGACACTTCTCCGAGTTTTCTGTACATTCTGTGCACTTTGTGTTGCATTTGCTGCATTTGTTATTTTTGTCAGCGTAATACCCCTTTGCACATCGAAGACACCCAATAGGTGTAAACATTTCACAATTATCACTTTGTGTGATGGTGCCTTGGTAACACTTTCCATGCAATAAAACATAATTAGACTCACATTGATAGCACACGTTTTCTATGAAATACAAACAATGTGTTATAAATGCTTGGCACTTGCCATTTTCAGACGTTGTGTAACCACGCGGGCACCGTGTTGTTGTTTTTGAAGTGCTTGAAATTTTGATTGGAATCACACAATTTTGTGAGGTGTCGAGTGAATACCCAAAAATGCATTTGGTGCACTTCTTCTTGTCACACAACTCACAGTTCAAAAAAGTCCTTTTACATAAGTGACATGCGTTTTGGTGATTGTAGTACCCATCATTGCAACTAACTACGGAGTGTGAGTATACTATCTTCTCTCCACATCCTTTAGATTGACATTTCTCATTGATTTAAATTGAATTTGATGCACATATAAGACACATTCCTCGAAAACAAAACAACCATTTTTCGTTACATTTTTTAAATTCGTGTTTTTGATAATCAAATGTACCATCTAACGCAGCACAAATACCACCAAATAATTCTTTACAAAACCGAGTTCTTATACAATTTCCCGATTTGTTCATGAAATAGCCATCACTGCATTGTATTGCATATGTTTTGTTGACACAATCTTTAGTGTTATTTTCACATGTTTCATATTTGTTGTTTTCGAAAAACATGTGTGATATGTACTTCCCTCCACTTTTAATAATACTTTTTAATTTGTTATTGTGATAATACACTGAATCGTATTTATTGCTACTTATAAATGTCAAATATTTGCTACTCAAAAGTAAAATTCCTTGAACGCTTCTAAATGCTGAAAGAGTAGTATACAAATCATTTGTAATAAAATACACTACAAGTGGGATATTCGACACTTCTATAATTAAGTACGTGTCGTTATTTAAACCGACTTTATTCACTGTTTCATTAACAAATGTAGTTGTAGAGTCCGCACAATTCACAGTAAATTGAGTTTTTTCTAGTAATACAGATGCCGTTTTTTCGATATAATTAAAACAATATAGTATTTGTGCTTTAAATAACTTTTTCTTTTCAACAATTCCAAATTTTCCTTTGAAATAACAATTGTAACAAAGATCAACAACAATATCCACTAAAAAGTTTTGTTTGAAGTCGATAAATAGTTTATTTATAGTCGGTCCAATGTATATTGTTTTGACTTCGGATATGACAAGCATTATATGTGTTTTATTGGCTGGGTACGGACAGTGTGGATGTGTAAATGATGTTAGAAGTCCGCCAAATTTAAAATTATTATTGAAGTTACTGTCATTTATATGGCAATACACTTCTGTTGGAAAATTAGCACTTTTTAGGGTTTCATTTTTTCCAAAATTTGAGGAAAATGTTGTAAAGTGAGATTTTGATGGTTTTATTTTGTGTGTCACTTTTATTAATAAATTTGGTGTTATTTTGACTACTATTATAATATCTGTCAGGACAATACCTAAGTAATCTTCCATTTGCTATCAATTGTAAATATACGATATATTTAGGTGGTGACATCATGTTATTAAAAGACACGAAGTCAAAACAGTTGTCTGAAAATATCGAATTCTCGACTCGAAAAGAGTATGCACCATTCAATATAGTAAATATTGGGTTTTTGTATATGTCTGCGTTATAAACAAATAAAGACACATAATTAAAATATAGAAAAAACAAACATCGACGTGAATAGACTTCATCTGTTTTTGTGAATGTAGCACATATTTTTTTGTTAATATGTTTGCTGTATATATATAATTTTGCGCCACTCTCTATCTCAATTTTAATAAGATGGTTTATATCTCTATTATATAATAACAGCGCATTTGTAATTTCGAAATGTGACCCACTTGGAAATAAGCCATGCGATGAATTCCAAAACTCTATACACGAATTGATTGATAAAAAGACACTTGAACTAAATTCAACGCTTGAATAATCGCGAAAAGATAATAAACAGTATGTATAAAATTCCTCTGGATATATTTGTGGAAGGTTAATAGAGATGGTGATATTATAAGAATATTTCGATGATGAATTGTCATGGAATGATAAAATAGTGTTCAATTGTATGTTGAGATTTTTATCAAAATATAGTTGTGATGAGTTGTAACACGTAAATGTGGCTGCTTCAACATAAACGGCGCCTTTGAAAGTTGCTTTGGAGTCATCATAGAGAATGATGGAACTAATAGTTTCGATTTTTGCGTTGCCTGATATTAAAAATGAAGAATTGTTGACAAAGATAAGACCTTTCTCATTCGTTGATTTTTCGTCTGTTGAATGCAACTTTCCTTCTATTTTAAATGATGAATAATTTGATATTACGATTTTCTTTATAATTGTCACAGACGCGTCTTGTTGGTTGTTAAATATGGACATATCACACATACAAATTGTACCATCCAATACAACACTTTTATTATTTAAATTACCATTTGTATTTATGATATTAAATTTGGCAATTTCAGAGAAGTCAAACACGTTAAAAGTAATACTACATTCACTTGCATCAATCTTGAAAATGGAATTTTGTTTTATTTGTATTGTGTTTGAGCGCAGTTGTATATTGTCAAATATTGAAATAACCGAATCACCAGTCGATATGATATTATCTACATTATAAACACTTAAAGATTGTATTGTCACGCTCGAATCCACAATTTCAAAGTGTTTAAAAGTGCACATTCCATTAAAAATGACATCACTGTGATTTGTAATTGATATCATAAAATTGTTTAATATGTTTTCTTTTGTAAATATAACTGTCGACTCTGATACTTCCAATGTATTTTGAATTGTTTCATTTAAAAATTTAACGTTGTCAAAAATCAAAGTCGAGTTCTTGTTAATTTTAACGTTTTTAATTTGCAGCGAAATGTACGATAAAGTGATTTGTGTGTTTTCCTCAGTTGTTAAAGTGTTTGTGTATATCAAACTTCTTAAAATTGCTTTGAATGTTGTGTTCTTTTTCATATAAATGTTGGTACTTTTTAATTCGCAATTCTCACATATTAAACTTCCGTTTTCTTCAATAAAAACGTCACCAACAATCACCGACTTTCCTCCATTGGAAATAATAAGACTTTTTGTAATTTTCAAATTTCCAAAAACAAATAACGATCCGTCACTAAACAAATTATTTTCTATCAAAAAGTCATTGTGTACTTCAACACTAGATCCTTCTGAGAGTAAAATTAAATAATTAGAAAATGTTTTCAGTCCTTCTAATTGTGTTTTTGAATTAATCTAAAATGAAATTCCATTTGAATAATCAAGATTCTGATCGAGTTGTATTTTGTAGTTTCCATCGATTTCAACACGCGGAAAAGTTTTAAATGTAATAGCACATTCTTTTGTCAAATTGAAGTTGTAAGAGATATAGAGAATATCACAATTGTGAATGTTGTCGTTACTGTCTTATTTGTTAATTATTTCGTGTTTAAAAATGAGAATTATTTGTGTTTTTTTTAAATTGTTTATTGTGTGTTTGTATGATCAAAACAAACTTAGTACTTTAAAACCATCAGAACAATGACTTGAAGTGGGTTGGCATATTATATTTGCATCAACAAAACACCAAAACATCAATAAGAACAACGCCATAATTCGTAAGTTTGTTCGATAAATAGTTTATAACTATGGATCTTTTTAAAAAGTCATTTTTAATATTTTTATAATCCAATTAAAACCTGTGTTATATTTTAACTTTTTTTAATTTGAATGGTTTTAATAATAATATCATAACAAAAAGTAGAATACATAGAATTATTTTGAACAAAAAATACTAATTTTGTATTATTCAATTACAATAGTAATATAGTAAATCCAAATTCATCAAAAACTTATCAAATTAACAATAATAGCTGTTCGGCGACTTTATAGTCCCTTTGAAAATCGCCGACTTTTTAGTGGTCTTAAAAGTCGCTTACCTAAATAATTAGTTAAATACTAATCAAAATACTATTTATCATGAAAAAGGAATTGAAAAAATAAACCATGTAAATTTAATATAATTATTATTAAAAAAATAAATGAAAAAATACCGTCTTAATTATTTTTTCTCAAATCATTTTTGAAATTATATTTATTTGATTATAAGATTACGAATTATAACAACTATTGTGTTTTTACACATTTTTGAGACAATAATGAATATGGTATAATTTATTAAAGTTAATAATTATTTAGTTATAAAAGAAGTCGCCGACTTTTCAGTAATATCAAAAGTAGCCGAACAGCCATTACCATTATCTTCAATATTACATATAATAAATATATTACACATGAACTACAACTTTAATTTATGATTGTTAAAAAACAACTAAGTAATACCCACTAGGGATGTCGAAACGGTTTCCTAAACGATTTTTTGTTTATTTCTGAAACAAACAATTTTAGTATGTTTTAAAACATGAATAAAAAAGTTTGTGAAACAATTTCAGTTTTTGAAATTGTTTTAAAAATAAATAATACCTGTTGGGTTTTCAAACACCGTGTTTTAAAACTACTTGTTTCCAAAACAAATGTTTCTCAAACTTTATATTTTAATTGTGTTGTAAAATGACATTTTCAAACAAAATTTAATTTCAAAATATTTTATTTTTATTATTGTAATTGTTTAAACAAATTATACTAATAATGTCAAAATTATTTTTTTTAATTTTTATTCAAAATTTACTTTTTAATACAGTCATTAGTCATTTTTTTAATTAAAACAATTAACAAACGAGCATTGTATAACCAATAATTGATCCAAATGATTATTTGAATAAAATATGACATTTTTATCATTTATTAAAAGATACAATAAAATACGTCACATAGTCGATCCATTAGCTAAGAAAAATGTCAAATAGTCATTCATACAAACACGACAATAATAACAACATTATACTCGTTACAATCAAAAAATAATATTTTTTTGAAAAAAATACTAAATATTTTATACCATCATTTAAACCCAATCTTTTTTATCTCTTACATTTATGTTTAACCCCAAGCATGATCAACATTACATTGAAAAGTTAAATTAGTTGTTTTTGCATCACACTATTCGGTTTGTTTTAATTGAAAATAACAAAATAAAATTAACATTTCCAATTTTTAAATAATAAAAATATTAAAACTTGAAATACACTATTCTTTTGTATATTTCAGCAACCATAAAGTTT
>NW_004440291.1:39446-41396 GCF_000330505.1 Entamoeba invadens IP1
GAAAGAACTTAGTGGAGTTATATAGCAGTCAGCACCACTACATGGGCAATATAGTTCTATGAATTCAACATCTCCCGAACTCGACATTCCCAAATGGCAAAATATCTTTGTGGAATCACCAAATCTTGCCAATCGATTGTTTTGTAACATTTTGACATATTTATAAGTTGTTATACATGTTATTACTTGATTGGCATTTGCAAAAGCAAAATCAAATTGATTGTCAAACCCCAATTTTGTACCAACAAAGTTACTGACTTTATCTACTTTAAACAAAGGGATATCACGTATAGTCCGTGCCGTAAATTTTACTTTACAATTATTACTAAGTGATAATTCTTTATTAACAGAAATCCGCGAGTTACCAAATAATGTTAAAACACCATTGTCACAAATTAGTTTATTAGAAATGACAACATTCTCATCATTTTCTCATCGAAAATACAAATTTGAATTTTCACCGATTTTAAAGTCCCCACTTGTCTTTACACCCGCATTCGAATTTAATTCCACAAATAAAGTTTGGTTATAAAATAATATTTACAAAAATCACTCACTATGTCGAGGAATATATATTTTAATTGTGTAAGTATTTCACATAAAGTATGGTAGAAGTGTTTATTTACAAAAACCACTTATATCGTAATATAAATAAAAATTATTATTAATGAAATATTTAACACAGAATGGAATATTCCAACTATATGTGGTATGGTTTAAATATAATTATTCAACTAAAAAAATATTAGGTGGTTAGGTTTATCATATTTATTAAAAATATTATCAAAATAAGAATGTAACAAGTAATGTCACTCATGAAGTGATATTATATCATTAATGTTTCTACAAAGGAATTCCTCTACTACTATAAAAGTAAACTTCACATTATAGGAGGTGGGCGGGAATGGAGGGCTGGCTTTAGGACCCTTTCGCTTGCATCCGATTTGGACTTTATCAATTCCTCGAAAAATTAATCGACTTTCTCAACTTTTGATTTATTGTCTTTTTTATCATATTTAACTAATTCTGAAATAAATAAATTATCTCATTCGCTTCGATGAATTATTGTATCAAATGGGAAACAATCATAACTTATTGATTTTACACTTGATGGTATTGTAACATTAGTCAAATTAATACATTCATTGAAACATTTTCCATCAATTGATCTCACACTTGATGGTATTGTAACACTGCTCAAATTAAAACACCAACTGAAACAATAACCACCAATAGATGTCACACTTGATGGTATTATAACACTGCTCAAACTAAAACACCAACTGAAACATTCATCACCAATAGATGTCACACTTAATGGTATTGTAACACTAGTCAGATTAATGCATCCTCTGCAACAACCATCACCAATTAATGTCACACTTAATGGTATTGTAATACTGCTCAAACTTCTGCATTCACAGAAACAAAAATTACCAATAGATATCACACTTAATGGTATTATAACACTGCTCAAACTATCGCATCCATTAAAACAACCATCACCAAGTGTTTTAACACGAGATGGTATTGTTACACTGATGAGATTGGTGCAATTTCCAAAACATTCATCACTGATTGATGTTACACTTGGTGGTATTGTAATACTGCTTAGACTTCTGCATCCACAGAAACAATATTCACCAATTGATGTAACACTTAATGGTATCTTATTACCAAATTTCTCTCTATCGTTTTTAGTGTAAGTAACATCTTTAAACTCGATGTTTCGATTTTTGTTTCTGTCAACAGTTTCAAAGTCAACATTGAACCACACAATGATTCGATAAAACTCTTTCTTTAAAACAACTTCATTTTCACTATTTTCATTTTCACAATCTTCATTTTCTTCTGTGTTGATCATAAATCCATTGCCAAAATTCTCTTCATCTCTATTCCACAAATGAAGTGTCTCAATGTTTGGGAAGTACCTAATTGTTTTGCAATCTA
>NW_004440291.1:41496-43457 GCF_000330505.1 Entamoeba invadens IP1
TTTACCAAAAATTTATAATAAAAATAATTAAACAATTATTGTAAACCAATTTAAACCAGACCAAATATTTTTATTATAAAGACTTGTGAAATTCATGCACGAGTCTACGTGATATTTTAAAAATAATAACAATAAATATACAATTTATACGTTATATTAACTTTGTTACAAAAACAAAAATAGAACTTTTTGATAATTGAAATGCATAACCACAGTTAGGCGTTTTTTTTTCAATATTTTAATCTTAAAAACATGGAACTAGTGTTAACTCTTCCCCATAAAAAAACATTTGTTTTTCAAATTAGACTCTTACGAAAAAATGAATTTTTTATAATTTTTACGAATTTTTTTGACTAAAAGCAAAGTTGATTGTTGTTTTTTGTAATTATAACAGGGTCGGCCAAGATCCAGTTTTTAAACAACTTCGTGGCAATCTCTAATACGTGTCAATATATATTTTAGTTTTAGCATGTTGTTAACAAAAAACTTAAAAAGTTTTTTATTGTTAAAATGTTTTTAAAAATTGGTAAAACTATAGTTAACGATTTAAAAAAAATTTCTGTATTGTTTAAATCATCATTACAATGTGTTATAATCCAATTTTAAAGAACGACAATTGAACAGTAAAAAGCATATGAAATGATGGGATGCATAGTTTTAAAATTAAATAACAAGTTTCACTCATTATAATTGTAATATACACAGAAGTACTTACAACCAATTAAAAATATTAGAAATAATTTTAGTGATTTTAACATAAAATTTTTATTTAAACAATTAATATACCTTTTCAACATACACATTATTATTAATTGTTAATATATATAATATATTTGTCAGTTTAACAAAGGTTTTGAATAGTTCATTCATGTCCTTTTTAAATTATAGTATAAATTAAATAAATAAATAAATAAAAACTATTTTTATTATCTTTTGCAATTATAAACTGTATTTTAAAACTCTGTACCGTTTCCAAAATTTATATAAACCCTTTGTCATAATTTCCCATTATTTACTATTTTTTATCTGTTTTATTTTCTATTTTCCTTTTTGTTGAACCAACAACGGTACACAGTTTTAAACCCTCAAAAATCAATACAATTTCAATTATTGTACAAATAATCGGGAAAGCACCCAAAATTTAGGCAAATCTTTCCCGATTTTCTAGGTTCGTTATATAGTCAGTGGTTTATTTTGTGACTAAACGTGAGTAAAATTCTATCTTTCAGATAAACACAAGATAAACGACAATATAATGATTAACAAACGATGTGACGGACGATACAATTGCGTTGAATGATATAATACTTAAATTAATAACCATTTTCTAATTATTTTAACAATTAAATAATAGCCATCGAATACATTAAACAACAAACGTTTTAAAACAAACAAGTTCGCTAATTACTACAGTATTAAATGAAATAAACAGTTAAAAAATTAAAAATAAAACTTTTCAATTGTAAAATCTTAAACAATTTTATAAATGCTGGTTTTACTCGTTCATACTTTTTATTTTTATATGAAACACAAATTGGCGATTCTGTACACACAGATATTAAATTATAAAGTTGTGTTTTCTTTTTTAAGCAAAAATTGTGTTATGGTAATCAAAATTTTAATCCCAAGTTTGTTTTTTATATTTTTCAAGTAAATTTTGGGTGCAAGATTTATTTGTCAAGTAAAATTTAAAAAAATCAAGTTTGTTATTTTGTTTTTTACGAGTAAATATTTATAACAAAAAATGAGGGTTAAGCAAAGGAAAAATAATTTAAGAATTATTTGTCCAATAAATTAGGTCATCCCAGTACAGAGTTTTGAAAAACGGTTTTCAAAACTAACAATGTATTTTTTGAATTGAATAAACCACATTATCTTCAAAAGAATGTAAAATTTATCTTTATATAATTTTCTTGATAAAAACGATTATTTATTATAGGATGATAATCAGTCAAAATAAG
>NW_004440289.1:0-1059 GCF_000330505.1 Entamoeba invadens IP1
CCTTTTTTTCATAACAAAATTTATTAATTATAATAAAAAATTGTTATATTTTTAATATTTGTTTTTTTACAAATTAAAAAATTATTTAACTTAAATTAAATAGTTTTAATAAAAATATCCATAAAAACACCACCAACAAACTATACATATTATTATATTTATATTAATATAAACTATTAAAATGACTTAAGTTGTTGAAAAATTAAATGGGTTTTATATCCACCATTATTTTCCTCAAAAAACTTTTATGAAAACTTAAAATTAAAATAAACAAGTTCAAATATTCAAACTCGACACAAACAACAGAGATGTGTTTGTGTTGAGTTGTTGCGGATCCCCATTACCATTTGGCAATTTTATTTACACATAGCGCTTATAAATTAACAATTAGATAATGAAAATTACGCGCGACTAATGTTTGTTTGTTTTTTGTGTTATTTATTATGTTTAAATGGCTGATAAATACAATTTATTAACTATTAGAAATGGGTTTAAAGTGGATATAAATTATTGATTACTTATTAGTATTTTTATGGTTAATAAACTGAATAACAATCTATAGTTTAGATACTATATTAAACTAATCAATAATTAATTGTTTAAAGGGTGTATTAGGGCATACTAGTGGATGGACGTCTATCCACTAGATAAGCGTCCATCCAGTGGATACACGCTTTTTTGCTGGATACAAATATTTTTTAGTAAAATAAAGTCAATTTTGTCATTAAAAAAAGCATTTATTTTAAAATAATAAAAATTTTTTTTAAAAAATAATATCCCCAAATGTTGTCATCTGCCACATTACTACGTTATTATTATCATTCAATATGTTAATTGTGATACTTTTATTAACATTTTTTTTAATTTTACATTTTTTTTAATTTACACGCTAATTTATTCATATTATCGTTAATTTTTTACTTAATTGAATACATTGATTTCAATTAAATTTGTTCGTTAATATTTGCTCCTTATTAAAAAAACAACTCGTTAAATAACATACCAAAAATATCAAAACAAAACTGTTTTTTAAATTGTTTTTTAGAGCAGTATCAGATA
>NW_004440289.1:1159-2094 GCF_000330505.1 Entamoeba invadens IP1
AAACAAAAAAAAATTAGCCCGAAAAATAAAAAAAACATTCTTGTGTTTAAAAACGTGAAAACAATACTATTTTTTACGAATTTTTTAAAGGTTTCGGTCTTGGCAATAATCACCTAAACACGTTTATCATTAATCTTCTCAGTAAAAGAGAATGGATATTATTTGGATAAGAGTCTTTTCGGCAAAATCGATCTCTGATTTTTCAAAATTTTATTTTTTTTCAATTTTTTGGTGCCCGATAATTCAGTCTATTTTTCCCTTTTATACACCAATCCACTAAAAAACGCCAATCCAGTGTCATGCCCTTAGGAAGTGAACCTTATATCATACTTTTTAATCAAACATTTAGAAAATTATATTAAAATTAAACCTAAAATATGTTCAAAAGCTTATTAATCACTTTATTAGAAATATCAGGATAATAGATATTAATTTTTAATTTCCTAATAATTTATATTTGTTATTTAAGGTTAATTTCATGTATTTTTTATACTATATTTTAATTGTAAGAACATTCTTAATTAACCAAAAAATTGAGACTGAATATTTTTTCATTCAACAGCTTTTCAAAGAAGAAAAAAGAAAATGGGTGCGGGTTTCTCTCCTCACTTTAGTATATAATAGGTCAACTTTTTTTTTAATTTTCAATAAATAATAATATAATAATCATAACAATTTATAATTAAATTTATTAAAACAATAATAAACATTAAATATTAAGTAAATTAATTTCGATGAACTATTGTATCTGATGGGAAACATTCAATTCCAATATATCTCACACTCGATGGTATTGTAACACCGCTCAAACCACTGCATTCACCGAAACACCAATCACCAATTGATGTAACACTTGATGGTATGACATTACCAAATTTCTCTCTATCATTTTGAGTGTAAGAAACTATTTTAAACTCGATGTTTCGACTTTTGTT
>NW_004440289.1:2194-5322 GCF_000330505.1 Entamoeba invadens IP1
AATTAAAAAAGTGTTACAAAAAATTATTTGGTAAACAAAAAAATAATTGTATTTTTTTAAAATATACATATTTAAACAATTGTATTTCAATTTAAAAAAGTAATTTTTTGATATTCACACATACAGTTACCAATGTGACAATACAGGGAATGATAAATAAATAATTAACAATCATGTTTAAATGTAATTTTTGATGTAAACATAAACTAAAGATAATAATTGTTTTGACATATTTTTGATTTATGAATATATCTTTAATATCTAGAACAGGTGTGACCATTTTAATTGTGTAACTACATAAAAAATGATTATTTTCCAATAACTCACTATCGATAATAACATGTAAATAACTTTATTTAATATATATAATCTTTTTAATTTATTATGTCTGATTACACACATAAATAGCACATTATGAAAATGACATCACAACTGTTTTTGAATAGTGAAATAATAACATAATTATACAATTACTTTTTAATGAATTAATTATGATAATTAAAATAAAATGATTCACTTTTATACTCTATAAGCCTATTGAAAAACGGATAAAATTATTAAACATGTATACCTTTTGAGTGTGTAAACATATAATTTCAAACTAAACAAATACAAAATTATTATATAATGAAAAAAATGTAAATAAATCTTTTTAACTACTTGTTGTTCACAACCCATTTGTACATGTTACGTTTAAATAAAATATATTTACTGGTTAAAATAACTGACAATTACATTAATTTTGTTTATGATAAATAATCAAATATACATGTGAACAAATTAAAAATGATGATAATAAACCAATTTGTTTTTTAATTACATTGGTGTTGTCTCTTAGATACGATTAAATATATTTTATAAATTTAATTAAAAATGTTTTTCTATTTTATTAATATTCAATTTGAAAACAATTGTTTTGATATTAAATGTTTGTGTATTATTTAGATTATATGCACACCGTTATTTAAATCCAAAAAGACAAACATTTTTTGTTTTAATTCATTGTTATATATGATCCAAAGAAATAACTGTTATAATAATTAAATATGTATGGAATTATTTTTTAAAATAATCATGAAAGTGTATTCATTTTTGTTGAAATAACTAACTTAGTATACCACAACAAAGAACTGGAATCAATTTTATAATTTTTTTATTCCCTGTTTTTACTCCTTAATGATAAATTATTTATTTTTTATATTTTATGTATATATGTGAGAGAGAAGCAAGTTATAAGCAAAAATGTTCTAAACTGTGTTATTCCAGTAATTTTAATGTAATGATTTCAAGTTCAGGTTTGATATTACACGTTTTCACACTAACATGTAATCACGTTTTATTTTTGACATTTTATAAAAATGAAAATGTTGTGATTAACAGTGAAACCTGATATATCATCTGTGTTATTTAATTATTGAAATTAATAATCAATACATGTTTCTATTATATAATAATAATAATTGTTGTGGTGTTACAAAGGTATATATGTTTAATTATGTGTTTTTACATGAATAACAAGAAAACGATAGTTATAAAAGAATTATTGTGTATAACAACTCTCTTACATGTTATTATCAACAAAAATAGTTTAACGAAAATTGTGTACATCGACGTAGTTACACAATGAAATTGATATTAATCGTTTATTTTTGTTTTAATAAATATCATAACTATTTCACCAAAGTTATTATTTAAGGGATTCATGAGGATTGTTATTTTTTCTGAGGATGGTAAATATCTTAAACATAATTTCTTTCAATTTAGATTTTTTTGCCTAAGATCAAAAAGGTATATTTTGAAACACGTGATTTTCTTTAAAAATGCTATTTATGGATTTTTTGAAAGATGATTCTTTCAGTTGATTTTTACAAAAAAATAATCTATTTCTATTTTCTGATTTACCACAAGACTAACCTTGGTTTATATGAAAACATTTGACAGACATTTAAATTATCGAAAAAGTCGATTTTTTTATAAAAATCATTAAACAAATTAATCTAACAATTTTTAATCTTTTTCACAAAAATACAATTTATTAAAAATCAATTCATGATATTTCAAACAATATAAATTGATAGCAAATGACATATTAATAATATATAGTTTATGCGATGACAATTTATGTATTTGCGCAAATTCAAAACGAGAGGTTTTGAATATCGATGAAACAACGATTGATAAATGAACAAATTTGTAAAATAAAATCATTTTTGTTTTAAACGGTTTTATTTATATTTCAAAACATATATACACAAGAAATATATGTTTATATTATTTTTTTATTCTACAATATTAATTTCAATAAATGTATCTTGAATTCAATAATCAATTTTATATATTATTTGGCGTTTTTATTGTGTTTTGACAATTTTTGATATAATCAATTAACAAAACCCACTTTATAAAAATTCTTTGATAATTTTATTTATAGAATTTTAAATCAATAGTGGCAGTGCTATAAATATCTCTGAGGATGGTGAGTCGTGTAACAAACAGACATTATCAACATGGACTTAAACATCTTGAAGTGAAATGACGTGTTCCCATGTTCAAAAATAGTAACTTACTCAATATACATTTCAGACAGATGTAAAAGTGTAAACTTTCTATTTCTATCATCATCACAAAATAATTGCCATCCTCAGAACTGTAAATCTGTTTAAAACACAAGTTAATATCAAAATGAAATATTCTTTTTAAAATATACACAATATGATTAACTTTGTTATTATAATAAATTTGAATAATTGCATAAATTACAAAATTATTAATAAATTTGTTATTTTAAAATTACATTTTTTTGAAAATCAGTGTTTTCGACTTTTTCAATTTTCATTTTGATTAAAAAACAATTATCAATTTAAATGTAAATTTAATTATTATGTTATAAAGACGGATTCGAAAATAATTTCAATAAGTATATAATCATAATATGAACAAGTATAATACATGTTTTGTTATTTCCCGTCTCAAGTTCGCGAGATATAATTATTGTTTTTGTTTACTGATTATTGTGGCGATTTTTTGATTGTATTTAATTTTTTGGCATTTATGACAAATTATTACCATTATTTAAAATTCGAACTTTGACTCGAAACATTAAGTGTAAATTATAACTTGAGTTATGA
>NW_004440289.1:5422-8444 GCF_000330505.1 Entamoeba invadens IP1
AAATTCTGAATTAGTTTATTGTTTTATTTTTAAGGGGTCGAATAATGAATATAGTTCAATCTGTTTATTAATTTTATGGTTAAAATCATTTTACAATTATTTTATTTTTTTATTGGAATATATTGAAAATGTTTTACTGATTCAAATTGCCAAATTAAATTAAGTTTTATTATGCTACTCGAGGTTTTATAACAAAAAAAATCAAAATTTTAATAAAAATTGAAAAACAATTTTATCACATCTTTTGATTATTCAACTTTAATTACTCAAAAAACAAAAATACATGAAAATAAATTATAATAAATAAATAGAAAAATAATTTCGAAAAGGACAACGTGGCCGAGTGGTCCAAGGCGTATGACTCGAAATCATTTCTCATTTGAGGCGTAGGTTCAAATCCTGCCGTTGTCTTTTTTATTGTAATTATCCAATTCTTGTTAATAAAAGACATTTTGAATAATAATAAAGTGCATTTGCCGGGACTCGAACCCGGATCTCCACCTTGGAAGGGTGGAATTCTGCCCTTAGACCACAAATGCTTCTTATTTTTAATATTTAATAACGACGCTTTATCTCACATTTTTTGAATCAATGATAAAGCAAAATCAATGGATTATTTTGTGTGATACTCGATACACAATTAGTTATAATCGAGTTTTAAATAATTACAAACAAAAATAATGGACATTTTTATTAATCAATTCACCATTTTAGTTTTTTATATCTCAAATATTATTTCATATTGACCTGCTTTTATATCATATTTGTTCAGGATAATTCTTATTTATCTGTTTATAATTTAAATGTTGAGGGAATTTTGAATTGAGATTTTCAACAGATTAATATATCGATGATAAAAAATGGTCCCGGCGGGGATCGAACCCGCGACCCTCGCATATCTCTATTCTATAAGTACGATGCACTACCGACTGTGCTACGGGGCCTTTTTAATAAAAAAACAACATTATAAAGTTTTAGTCACTTATTTTAAATAATTATTATTTTTACTTCAATTGTTAAACTAAATCAAAAAGCAAATTGTTTTTGTAATAAATCAATTTTTAAAGTTTTTAGAAATACTCATCATTTTTAATTGAATATTATAAACAAAAATTAAATATTATAAAGATTGAAATACGTGTTAATATATTTTATAGTGTAAGAAAATATTTATAGTGATATCTTTTTTAATAGTAATTGCAGTAGTTTATTTAACAACACAACTTGACAATAATATTATGTTATTGTTTTTAGTATATTTTAATTGGTTTTATTGTCACTGTTTTAGGTTGATGTTCTTGTTTTTTGGGTTTCAATAATAATATAAATTTAAATACAAACAAACTACAATGAAAGTTTTTAATAATGTGGTTGTATATTGTTCAATTTTGTTTGTTTTATTTTAAACAAATATAACACAATGTTTTTCCATTGAAGGAGAATTTTGTTTAACTTTTACAACAACAAAGTTTAATAAATATAAAAAATTGATAATATATTTTCGTTCTTGTTCTTTATTTATTAGAGAGGTTTAATATAAGGAATTTTATAGCACCAATAAAACACACAAATATTATTTTAAAGAGTTTGAATATAAAAATGTGTTATAATAAAAAAATATTTTACTTTTAAAGTCGAACTACTGTTACTTATTGGTGTTAAAATAAATTAACAATTTTCTCAATAAAACACATAATGATACTAAAACCCATTATTTTGGTTTATGACAATTACAATTATTGATATAATGAAAACTAAATATTTAGTTTCGTATTTGGTTCTGAATAAAATAAATTAATTTTAAAGTCAGTTTCTTGTTTATTTGAAAAAGTAGTTTGTTAGTTTAAAATTATTGTTTAATAATAAACAATATAATTATAATCCTTGTATATTTTTTTTTCAAAATAGAACAAATTTGACATTTCAATTGTTATAAAAATAAAAAACCAACATTGATTTTATGGATTTTAGATAATATATTCATCAACAAGTGAATTTTTTATAATTTGGAAATATGAAGTAACAAAAATAGTTGATAAAAATATATTTTTAACCAATTACTCAAATCCGTGATTCATTATAATAATCAATTAATATTATTGATCTTGAAGTACTATAATTGTTGTTGGTTAGATGTACCAACTGTTACTTGACAAACATTATAATAGAATTTTTTTAAAGTTATATTTGTCAGTGTAAATTAAACTTGTTTATAAGTTTTATAATATTCTAAATATGTTTAATTGTGACATGCTGTGTAAAATTATTTTTATTTGGTCAAATGAATAATGTTATTTTTAATCTTTTATATCCCATGGATGGTGTTAAAATAACAAATTAAAATTTATGTATAACATTTTTCAGAAAACATGAAAACGTTTCACGTCTTTAAAAAAACTTTAATAACAAAGAATAACATTGAAATCAATGATTACAAAACATTTTGTACAAAAACCAAAAAAAAACTATTTTGTTAGAGTGATTGAAAAATACATTGAAAAAATCGGGAATTAATACCAAATCAACAAAAATGATTATAAAAAACATGAAATTATAATATAAAATTAAATAGAAAAACAAACTCAAATTAATAGAAATAAATATAATGAACATCAACACAATCGATGCATATGCAAGGTTTTTAAGTGGTTCCGTTTTTGGGTATATCGGTATTATTGAGACGAGACAGTTGCTATTTGGTATTGACAATTCTGTGTTAAAAAAACACATTTTCAATGTATTGATCAATAATTATTTAACATTTGTACCAATATTTGGGTATGATCATTTTGTCTTATTTGTCATTGATTATCATAATCGTCGTGCAATTTTGTTTAATTCTTTAAATGATTATCATGATGCATTTTATTTGTCAGTTGGGGTTGATATTCTTGAATTGTTTGGATTTGGATTTGATATTTATTTAGCAAGAGGAATTTCAAGACAAAATGACAGTGTTTCATGTGGTCTTTTTGTATGTCATTATATTGCATTAATTGTGCAATTTGATAATGTAGGAAGC
>NW_004440289.1:8544-9850 GCF_000330505.1 Entamoeba invadens IP1
GCTTGATACAAGGTATTTATCGAGAAACAAAAATTAGTCAACGAGAAGTCTGGTATGGAATCAACAGCAGAGAAATATATCGAGCAACCTTTTCTCTCAAAAGGTATAAAGAGCTTTTGAGATGTCTCCGTTTTGATGACATTATTAACCGAGCTTTAAAACCTAAAGAGATATCAAAAGAAAATTGGAATGTGTTTATTAACAACGAAAGTGTTATACTAGAACAATTATATGAACAACAAAGAAGAATGGAACCTGCAAGTTCAGAAGAAACGTCATCTGATGAAATTTCCGAATCAAGTGAAACATCTACTTCAAGCCAAACAGACACGGAAACTCTGAGTAGTGATAACTCGGAATCATCAGAAGACGCTAAAAATGATACAACTTCGAACTCTGAACACCAAAGTGTATCTCAATGTTCATTATTTTTTGAACAAGATTTGATTTACAATGGTGATGATTGGGATAATTATTATAAAATTAAGAAAATCGTAGAAGTTTTTAGAGATCGTTTTGTATCTTTTGGGAGGTCAATTGTCATATCATCAGAATTATCTGTAGATGAAAACCTGTCTCGTTTTTTTGGAAAATATCAAAACAAAATGAAAATGCCAAACAAACCCGCCAAATCCGGTTTCAAATTTTATCTACTTGTTGATCCAACGAATAACACTATTTTGAATATATTTCTTTATAGAGGAAGCAACAATGGAAAAACAGTTGAATGTTTGGGAACAAAAGCAGTAATAGAATTGGTAAAGCCTTTTCGAGAAAAAACATTCACTGTTTACACCGATCGTTTTTTTACTTCCATTGAACTTGGTAAAATACTTCAATTGGAAACAAATGGAGCAATTGGTATTGTAGGTACAATTAAAGCAAATAGAAAAGAAGTTCCCAAAATTCTTAAAACAAAAGAAAAAAGAGAAAATGGGTCTCTAATAATTGGCCAAACCGAAGAGGGGTTTACTTTAAGTAGCCTTATCGAACACAACAAAAATGTGTTAATTCTGTCAACACCAGATACAGAAGTTCATCTTGTCCAAATTGAAAAGAAGGCACCAATTAACTATAATTCGAATATACAACAAACTTACCTTGATTTGATTAGAACCAATGTAAACCACAGATATAACAAATACATGGGAGGTGTTGATGTTGTAGACGAAATGGCCAAACGGATTGAGATGAAAAGAACAACAAGACGCTGGCCACTTGCAATGTTTTGGTATTTACTTGGTTTTGCGTTTAATAACATTTACACTGTTATAAAAGCTCAGAAAACATTTAACGGAAATCGTAG
>NW_004440402.1:0-1372 GCF_000330505.1 Entamoeba invadens IP1
ACATTTTCCATGTTTCAATATTTCATATTTTTAACAAAAAAAATCGAAAAACCATTTAACCAAGTCGAATTACGTTTGTAGTTTTCGATATTAAACTACTTGGGAAACATCGCTGTCCTCATACTCATCTTCGAACTCTGGTATGTCGTGTGCAGCTATCACTTTTTTCCTTCCAACAAATCGCTCTCTTTCAAAAGACACTGGTTCACCCAAAAAAGTCATCATCAGCTTTGACCTTTCTGGGAAGAACTTGACACGCAAGCAAGTCTCTCCGCCCTTGACGCACTGGGTGTTGAAGAACCCACACCTTCTAAACGCGTTGACAATGGTAACACCAGAAGATGCTTTGTAACAAGACGCGTAGATCGATTTTATTTGGTTGGACAAATTACTTCTAGTGAATTCAAGCAAATCAGCCTTTGTCAATCTACCTGCATATAGATCCCTAATGATGTCTTTTTTTGCCTTTGGCACTGTTGGCTTCTTCTAAGTTCAAAGTACCCAAAACATGGTCCAATGATCTTAAATCAATCGGTTCGAGACTCAAGTCTTCGTCGACTTGAGGACGTTGGATAAGTTTCTAATGTTTAGTTTATTATAATTAATGTTTAATAAAATTATAATTTAACACAAAACAAACTTTTTGAACTCCAAACACAGACACATCAAGTGATTGAGTAATATGTGAAAAAAAGTGGACACAATTACAACATAGCCACGTGGTTGGGGTTTAGGAAAATTCGCCCGATTATATTTCGCCTGTATTTTTTTCGCCTGCAAAAAATCAACAAAAGTTCAACACTAAACAATTAAGAATCAAGTTTCTTTTTTATATAAATTTTGCTTAAAATATGTTTTAATATCAACTAACTTTTGTAAACCAAACACTAAAAACCAGTTATTAATTTCTGCTTTTTCTGATCATTTTTCTTAACTTTTTAGTTTTCTGATAATCAGACACTTTTCTTGGCTTTTTTTTCATTGTGAGCTTTAGTTGCTTTTTTAGTTTTCTTTTTCAAGTCTTTTAACCTGTCATTTGTAGTGTTAACATCTTTTTCCATATTAACAGAAACAAGAGTGCTCTCGTTTAAACTGCTGTGTGGATCTTCTATTCCATTATGCGATAAATGGCAAAAATGATTATAATTTGCAACTTCTGAAAGTGTACTTTTTCTCATAATTTCAATCAATTCATTTTCTTCGTTGACTTCTTTGATTGCAGTATTCATGTCAAAATCAAACAGAATTATGTTTTGCTTGCTAGATAAAATGGTCACACATTTTTTAAGGAACACAATTGGGTCAAGTTTGTTTTCGCCGATCAGTTGGTTTTGTAGTTCTTCTAATGTCAAATTTTTCTTAATCGAAAAGT
>NW_004440400.1:0-1348 GCF_000330505.1 Entamoeba invadens IP1
TAAAAAGTGAAATGACGTGTTCCCATATTCAAAAATAGTAACTTACTCAATATACATTTCAGATAGATGTAAAAGTGATAACTTTCTATTTCTGTCATCCTCAAAAAATAATTGCCATCCTCAGAACTGTAAATCTGTTTAAAATATAAGTTAATATCAAAATGAAACAAGCGTATTAAAATATACACAATATGATTAACTTCGTCATTACAATAAATTTGAATAATTGCATAAATTACAAAATTATTAATAAATTTGTTATTTTAAAATCATATTATTATTAAATCAGTGTTTTCGACTTTTTCAATTTTCATTTTGATAAAAAAACAATTATCAATTTAAACGTAAATTTCAATTGTTTTGTTATTAAAACGGATTCGAAAATAATTTCAATAAGTATATAATCATAATATGAACAAGTTTAATACACACTTTGTTATTTCCCGTCTCAAGTTCGCGAGATATAATTATTGTTTTTGTTTACTGATTATTGTGGCGATTTTTTTGATTGTTTTTATTTTTTGGCATTTATGACAAATTATTACCATTATTTAAAATTCGAACTTTGACTCGAAATATTAAGTGTAAATTATAACTTGAGTTACGAAAGTGGGCCTTATGGGGAACTGAACCTCATGGATTTGATTTTTGTATCCTCAGAAAAATATTTTTTAATAAGGATAGCTTTAATCCCGAGGATACACCTTATCCTCAAGAAACCCTTAAATATAATAAAAATTAAAAAAAAATTATTATTGTTTGATATTGTTTATTTTAAAAATTTATATTATTTGGTAATATATTTTTGTATTTTTTAATATAAATATCAATTAATTTTCGGTACACATTGTAATAAATTTTAAATAAAAACGATTTACAAATAACAATTTATGTATTGGTAGAATAATCACTAAAAAAAAACAAACATGTTTAAACAATTAATATTTACAAAAATATCAAAATGAAAGTGTTTTGTTTGAAAATATTGATGATATTACAACAAAAAAAAATAAATTTAAAATTGTATTTGTGTAATATATATTAATATATTATAATATAATAAAACAATGAAACTATATATTAAACCCTTTAATAAAACTGTTTTATATTAAAATGAGCAACTTGAGTAGGAATTCCAGAATTGATAGACATGCAAAATTGTTTGGTGCAACATTAATTTGTCAGCCTATATTTTTCAACTATGATGAAAATACAACAAAAAATATTTTTTATTGTATAAAATGTAATTCAATTATAGTTGGAGAAAAAACAATTTAATTATTCATTGGTTTAAAGAACATCAATTTGATTATTCAACCTTTCCAAATAAAACAATTGTTAAAGATTT
>NW_004440400.1:1448-3430 GCF_000330505.1 Entamoeba invadens IP1
ATAAGCATGTATGTTCGAATTGACTTACAAAGAATTTTATATCATTAAAATGGAGTCTGTGTACTTACCACTGAAGATGGTTCAATGGGAAGTAACAACATTTTAAATCCGAATTTTGTATTTTTGTTGTATTTCACTCACTTTTTACATTTAAGAATCAAAACACTTCCAGATTGGCTTCAAACCATCAGTCTATCATACAGTGTTGCATATGTTAGAATTTTAAATTTTATTGAACAGTTGTTTGATTATTATGAAGAAATAAAAGATGAAAAAAATTTAAGTTTTTTTGAAAATCCATTTGTTGAAATTGTACAACCAAAAACACAAATAAAAAATATGTGAAATTTGTGTCAATATAATTAAAAGGGTACTTCAATCATTTACTGTTAGATTTACTTTTCCAACAAGAAAAATGACAAAAGAAGAACTTGGGAAAGTTTTTGGGAGTAAAGATGAAACAAAAATACTAATTACAAATTACTCAGATTTTTTAAAATGTGGGCAATTTGCAGAAGCTGAAAAAAAACTGCACAAATAGAACTATGTTGTATTCATCAAACAATGAAAGTAAAATCTGTGATTGTAAAGGAGTTAAGGAAAGAAGTTGATGAATTTATAGAATATTTAAAAGCACACTCTGAAATAATGGAATTTTTGAAAGAAAAAGAAAAAAAAATGAATGAAAATCAAATCGAAAAAGAAATGAAAAAAATTAAAAGTATTAAACTTGCAACTGAAGATAAGAAACTAAAGGAAAAATATTTCGAACTTGTCAAACTGAAAAAAGAAGAAATTTATATTAAAGAATGTTTTTCGGAAGTTGAATGGTCGAAAATTGTAGTAATTTTGGGAAGAGAAAAATTCAGAACTTTGTCGTTTGACAATTTGCGAAATACACACATAAACATAAATTCTATGCTGACGATTGATGTGTTCAGGTTAAATCCAAAATTGCAAAATAATTTCCCTAGACTATTCGAAGAAGTCGCTGCAGTTGAAAGTAGAGCAGTGTCAACTTCTTCGGTTGAGCGTTCTTTTTCTGAATATGGAAATGTGGACCAAATTAACAAATCGGTACAAAAAATGGTAGCCGACATGTCAGCAAGAAACATAACAAAAAATAAGTGATTTGTCTTTCTTTTTTTTAATTTGTATTGTTATTAAAAACTTAAAAAATGAATCGATTTAACGTTCTAAATAACATCAAACAAAAATCAAGTGGTCTAAAAATTTTTGAATTAAGAGTTTGTTATGTGTACATTTTTAAATATATACATAACATGATACAATATTGAAGATAGAACATAAAATAATGTTATACTTCCAAGTAAAAACAGGCCAAAACATTTACAACGGCGTTATTTCAAGTGTATTTTTTTAGTTTTGCATTTTTATCAGACTTATTTTCTATTATCAATTATCATATCACTTCGATTTGATTATACATTATGTTTTTATTGATATTTTAGTTTGTTACATAAATTCACAAAAAACATTTTATTATCAAAACAATTTTTGGTTAATTTTAATTTTTATTATATTAATCTACAAATCAACAAATTATATGTAATCACATTTAAGATACATGACACACAAAATTAAAATAAAATTACTTAAAAAAGTTTTGTTAATCAAAAACGTTTTTAATAAATAAATTTTTTAATAAGGAGTCAATAATAATATTTCTCTTTTTCATTCTTTATATATATTTATATTAATGTTTTTTACAAAAAACAGATTGTCTTGTTTCTTGCTAATTACATATTGAAATGTATATTGTTTGTCTTGATTGTTTTGTTTATACCACAATTAAACGTATTATGTGATTGATTTTGTTAAGACTTGTTTTTATTGTGTTGATAAAATACAAAATTTAATTTGTATTTTATCAAATACATGTTCAAAATTTAAAATATTTTGATATTAAATCAAATATAATAACATTTACTATATCACATTTATGATTATTTTGAATGATA
>NW_004440398.1:0-1679 GCF_000330505.1 Entamoeba invadens IP1
CAATTAAAATTGCACCTATATTCAATTTTGTTTCAAAACAATAAAAATTTGTCTCATTACTTTGTAATTTGTCCCAATAAAAAACAAAAGTGTTTCAAAATGATATAATGTTTCAAAATAATATTAAAATGTCCTAAAAGTAAAAAAATTTGTCTCATAAATGTGTAATTTTGTTCGATAAAGATTGTAACACTCTTTAAAAAACAATAAAAATATACACACATACTCTTTTTTGATAAAACTTTAATGTTTAATTTATATTTACAACTAAAAAATACTTAAAGAACACCTCGAGCGAGTAATTTTAACGCGACTAGTCTGACGAAATAATCAACACATTTTTTAAATTATTATCATGTACTTGAAACATCCGGTCATATTCAATAGCATATTGAATATTGTTATTTTACTTGTGTTTATATTACTTAGTATTATCTCAATAAAATTTATGTTTTTAAATATATAGTGATACATCGTTAATATACTTTTTATATAAAGTTTTTAATAAAGACGGAAAAATAATTGTGTGCCGCTTACACATCAAGTTTTTAAGGTTTTGATGTTTCTATTGGAGTTTGTGTTGTTGGTAGTAAAGTTGTTGTTATTTGCATGTGTTGCTTTCAAAAGCATTTTATGATGGTAACTCACCAAGTTGTATTTAATCTAATTGATAATTAAAAAAAACAAAAAATTGTTCGAACTATACGAACAAATTTTACAATTTCTTAAAGTTAGATATTTTTTAAGTTGTTCATTATTTAAAAGCAAGTTTTGGTTTTTTAAAGTGTTTGTAATTATTTAATTTCAAAATCCTTTTATCAAAAAAGAGTATGTGTGTATATTTTTATTGTTTTTTAAAGAGTGTTACAATCTTTATCGAACAAAATTACACATTTATGAGACAAATTTTTTTACTTTTAGGACATTTTAATATTATTTTGAAACATTATATCATTTTGAAACACTTTTGTTTTTTATTGGGACAAATTACAAAGTAATGAGACAAATTTTTATTGTTTTGAAACAAAATTGAATATAGGTGCAATTTTAATTTGTTTTGAGACAAATTCAATTTATTATGAGACTTGTTTCATTTGAATCCGAACTAACTGTACTTCAAATTAAAATTATAATTTAAATTATAATAATAATTTTTATTAAATTTTACTATTCAATTATTATTGTATTTTTAACTAAATAACAACTAATAATATGAATTATTTAGAACTTCATTTTAATAGATTATTTGTTATTAACAAATTAATATTATTTTAATAAAATATGAAAAGATACAAAATAAATAAAACTATAATTTAATAATAAAATATAATACAATAACTAGAATATTTAAATAGTAAGTTAAATTAAATAATTAAATTAATAACACAACTAGTGAATGAGTCAGCCCCGATCACTATTTGACTATTTTGTTATTCGTCGCTCTTCATATGTGTCTCAGAGTTCTATAAGTGAGACTGTGACTCAATCAGAACTCGACATCTTTAAAGAGAAAAAGCCGAAGAGGAATCTTGAGGACTACGACTTCACAGTACTTTCACAGCCATCAACAGTGCCTACCATTCAAACGTTTCAAACAACTATTCAAACAACACCAAAGACGAATCAAAAATTTTTGAAACAGAAAAAAGTTTTAACAAGACGAGGAATTCACTGTAAAG
>NW_004440398.1:1779-3691 GCF_000330505.1 Entamoeba invadens IP1
TTAAAAAAATCATTTACAAGGTAAGTTTTTTGTATATCATATCTAATTTAAAAAAAATAAAATATGTGTTTTATTTAAAACAGTAACAGTATCGTAAGGTTTATTAACATTTACAATTTAAATATATAAATATTACAACTCCATTTACAAATTATGGAAAACGATTTGAAAAAAAAATTGAACACTCTGCACAAACGCGGCACTAGCTTTGTCAGAGCTTTACGAAATTGAAGTAGAATACGACTATTTTAATAATTCTTCACTTGACATAGCACAACACGTTGAAAACACAGACAAATATTTTAACGCTTTTTATTTGATGTTTGAAAACAAAAAACATGTTACAATACAAGTAG
Organism: Entamoeba invadens IP1; assembly: GCF_000330505.1. Classification (NCBI taxonomy): domain Eukaryota; phylum Evosea; order Mastigamoebida; family Endamoebidae; genus Entamoeba; species Entamoeba invadens. The sequence goes on from NW_004440398.1 coordinate 2,136, forward strand.
AGTCACTCGTAAAGGTATTAGATGACTGGTCAAACATAATGAAAAGTGAGTTAGCTTTGTCATACACACAAAACGACAACGAAAAGTTGTTTTAGATATACAACCTCAAAATTGCACTTATTGAAAAGAAATGTAAAATGGAGAGCAAACCGTTTGAAGATGAAATCAACAAAATTGTCCAAATAAAAAACATATATAAATTGTTATGTTAAATAAGGCTGTGTCGCTTTAAAATATCAAAATACTTGGCGTAATGTAGCATTAAAAACATAAAAACAATCTTTTTAAAAACGCTTTCAAATAAGTTTATCATGTATTACAAATTAATTTAAATAAAGTCAAAATATTATATTTGACGACAAAGTTGTCAAATCTAAAAAAAACTGCCACAGACTTATTGAATATGTAGTTGTGTTGATTACGTTGTTTGAAAAATACAACAATTTAAAAATAATATTTTAAACATATTTCTGTCATGATTTTGACCATACTTATTATATTAACATGAATGTTGTTAGTTTAATATACTATTTATTTAATTGTATTTTTAAATAAATAACAATTAAAACAATGAATTTTGTAATAAAGTCATTACTAATAAGTGTGCAACTTCATTTTTTGTTTTTTACTCACAACTAAGGAAAACCCTTTCTTTAAACGAAAATAATAACAAAAAGTCATTTTTTTCATGTTAATTCATGTCAAAAATTAACATAAAATTAACTCGATATACTAATTATAAGTTTTTACCGGTTTTAATTTTAAACATCAATAATATTATTCCTTTTACCGTACAGAACAAAAACAACTTTGTATATCAATTGTTGATGGCGCATATGTTCAACATCTTGTTTGATACAGTAAATAATTAAAAATCCAACTTGTGTGATTCAAAGCATTTTTCGCTGCAAAATTTTGGTAAACAAGAGACAGATGAATGGTGCAACCAAAAAATTTAATTGAGAAGAATCGTGCAACTTTAGTTATAGTCATGGTATTATAATAAGAATATTAGTTTTGAAGAATTGTGTTTGTGTTTTCTTGTTTTGATATTTATAAACATATAATTGTTTCATTATAATTTTATATAAAACAAAGTTGCACAGACACGTCAAAGTTCTATGGTTTTTATAATGACTTTAATCAAATTTTTGTAATTTTTAAAACAACAAAAATAACAATTTTTTAAATTATTTATAATAGATTCAGATATGAAATACAAAATATAATAATCAAATAATATATTATTATAATTTAATTATAACAATTTAAAAGTATGAACATAAAACATTTATCCACAAGACTGTTTTTTCAACAACCGATTCGATTTATTTTTTTTTATAAAATTGAATTATTTGAACAACAAAAAACTGTGAATTTTTATAATGTCTAAAATTTCTGGTTATCACATAATGATAGTCTCAAAATACTTTGAAAATATTGAAGACTTTATTAAATTGGAGTTGGTATGCAAAAAGTTTATTGGTAATATGGAAAAGTTCCATTTCAACCCAATTCCGTTGAATAGAAAAACAATAAAATATTCCAAAACATGA
>NW_004440396.1:0-1348 GCF_000330505.1 Entamoeba invadens IP1
CAATACTAATGTAAGTTACAACCATAATAATTTTCATTTGGTTAGACACGTTGACTCCTTCACGTGGAGGTTGATTCAATTCACGCATAGATTAAATGATTGACAAACCCTTTAAACAATCAATTATTATTTTTTATTTTTTTTGTTTTTTGTTTTTTTCGGAGTTTTAATTAATATTTTTGAAATAATACAAAATGTTTTCGATATTATAGCAATAAATATTATAATTTACTATAAAATGTTTTAAATAAAATACCATTATCCAAAACGCTATAACTATATTATATAGTTTATTCAATTGATATTGTTAATTTGAATCTTGACTTTCATTTTTTTCGTGTTTTAAATAACATTTAAATCAAATGTAAATCTTTAAATATCAAAAATGATCCATCTTGAAAGGTTTTTTCTAACAAATGTCGCAATTTATCTAAACGAAGTTTCTTCACTTCTTCCGTTTATACTTGTATCAAAGACGTGTTGTTCTGCTCTTCAGTCGTTGTATATCAACCCGTCATTCAAAGTTATTACACCTTCTGATGTCACCGACCTTCCAGGCCGTTCAGTTGGTTGCTTTATGGAGCAACTTCTTCACCACGTGTCATCATTTGTTAAGTATTTTCCAAAGCTACAAACCCTTCACATTCCTTCACTATTCTATCACATTCCACACCACATTTTTCAAAAAGTTACTTTGATAGAAACTGATAGACTGCACTGTAACACCGAACATTGTTTATATTCATATATTACAAGAGAATTTGGAAATGTTTATACAATTAGAAAATATTATAATGAAAAATTAGAAAAGGGGTGTGCTGGAGATATCATGTTTGAACACGACGGAGTATTTATTGAAAAATTGAAGACACTTTCAGTCACCGATTCTGATACTTTTGATTATATTTTTACAGGTAAAAAGAATTTTGAAAAACTTGAGTGGATCTATTTTGACTTGACTCAAATAGATGTTACAAAGTATAAAAAAGTCATCAAAAATATATTTGCTCTTAAACAAATAGAAGTTACTTGTAACTTGGAAGATGTCAAAGACGTCTATGTAAATATTCCAAACGTTCGATGGGTGTTTTACATTAAAGAATGTGATGATAAAAACTATAAAGAAGAAACCAAAACCGAAATTTTCAATTTTATAAAAACAGTAGGAAAACTGGTGTTGGACTTTAAAGAGAATTTTGCTGTGAATGGCGCAATTTTCGAGAATATAGAAAATGCCGAAATTGTCGATAAAAATTATTTAAAATATTCAGAAACGTTCAAACAATATCAGATGTATCCCACAGAAGCAGTTGTTAGTACAATAAATTCTATGAATACAATTCAATTT
>NW_004440286.1:0-12937 GCF_000330505.1 Entamoeba invadens IP1
TTAAATCAAGTGGTGTTTAGAATGTTGGGCAAAAAGGGTCTTTCTATAGAATATATAAAAAATGCCAAATTACATCTATGGGTACGGCGACTATTTGGACTACCTTTTCTACCAAAAGAAGAAATACACGATGCTTTCGAGAAATTATTCATTGAAATGTCAACATCTTTAGAATTTGGTGTACCTTCACATTTATTAGAAAAGTACAAAGAAGTTTTAAATTATTATAAAGATTTTTGGTTGAAAAAAATTGGGAATGAAAAATGGTGTCAATTTTTCACAAAAATAGGACAAATAATTTATGTGAAGCATTTCATCATGCAGTAGGTTTAGAGTTTCAAATTGCTCATCCAAGAATCGTGGTTTTGGTCGACATGTTAAGAAAATTGGATGACATGTGTAGGCAAAGATGGTTAGATATGGCAACTGGAAAACACGAAGTTGCTTATCGACGCGCAATTCAAGAATTAAGCAGAAAATTGAATATTACAATGGAAAGTTATCAAAATGGAAAGTTTGAAAATCAACTGCAATATCTAGACGCAATTGGCAAGTTGTATATTGACTACAATTTTACAACAAAGGCGTCAAGAAGAAATGTATCCATTCATGCAATAAATGCATCACAAAGATTGATAAATGAAATGGATATTATAATGCAAGAACAACAAAATGTTACTTTTGATGAAAATGGGACAAATTTAAATATATCAACTATCATTGAACCAAGTTATCAAAGTGAAATTGATTTTGAGTCAACAATAAAATCAATACACGAATACAATTCAACATTACAATCAATTTTTGAAGAAAACAGTGTTATTACATTGGAAAAAACAGAAGGAAAGATGGAAAATGTCCGAAATTGCGCCAAAAGTGGCATTAATACTTCAAAGATAAAATCAAAGAAAACACTAAAAAGGAGAAAAAAATTGACTATATGTCAGAAATTGAACAAAGAAAAAAAACCTCGAAATCACAAGAAAAATATTGATTAATTCAGTTTTCTATTAAAATAAAAAGCAATTTTAAAAATAAATATTCAATTTGCATAATATAATAATTATGTTTAATATAATACCTTTTTATTATGTTTAAAATTTGTTATGAATATATACAAGATATTATATTTATAATCAGAATATTATAACAATTCAAATAATTAGAATGTAAATCATATTTATTTGATAAGATTAACATAAATATAAATTCTAAATTGTTTTAAATAATATTATTAAGTATACATTTTGTTTTTAATAACACTTATTAATTATATTTTTTATAATTTCTATTTTTATTCAAACGTATGTTTGTTTTGTATTTTACAATTTTACAATATTAATAACATTGTTTTCTAATTATAAAATAAAAATAATATTTATAGAAAATATATATTTTATTGTTATAAATACAAAATATTTTGAGGGTTTCGACAAATGTCTTAGTTGATAATTGTCAAAGTTGACAAATGTCTTTTTACCTTCCACAACGTCGGAATTTTATCAATAACCCAATTAATAAACTTTCAAACAAAAACACAACTAAATTAGTTGTTTGTTTTTTGTTGTATATCAAGTAGTCTATGATATCAACATTGACAATCGTCTGTTATTTCAGTGTTTTCCTCGACATTTTGACGTGTACAAATATATTCAACATCAATACAAATGTAAACGACAATACACATTTGTTAATAACATTAATAATACTGTAATTATACTCATATTTAAAAAAAATACTTAACAATAAACATAAATAACATCCAAGTGATAAATGAAATATCAATTAAATTCTTTTAAACAATCTCAAATTATTACTAAAACATACACAATAAAAATATATAAACAATACATGGTTAATTTATAATATTTAATATTTGAATCATTTAAACTGTTGATGGTTTGAAAAGGCAAACAAAATGAAATGTAGATAAACAACCATATATAACAACACCATCATCCAATTTAAAGAATAAAATTATGATACGTTTATACTTGAAATGTGTTTATATGTAGAACTAAACTAAGAATATTTTAATTGATGATTCATGATTAAATAATATAACACTGATTTAAAAAACAATTCATTAGTTGTTATCATGTATTTACATATACAAATTAAATAAAAAATACTTATTAAAGTATTGTATAAAACAGAGAGATCATCTTTATAACTTAATTATTATATATAACAATATAGTATATTACATATTTTACATACACAGAAAGTCAATAATCCGTTTTTGCAACATATTGTTTTCAAAGTTATAACTAAAATAATATAAAAAAATATAATGCAAATTATCACTTTGTATTGAAAAAGTTTTTATATTGTATATAAGCTTTAGTGGTAAACAGTACCTATCATTTTTTTTATTTAATATCTTTTATATATAAAAACAAAAAAGCTATAAAGAAGTAGAAAGCGTTTTAAATCTACTTAACTACTATTATTTTGTTGTTTTTCCTCTTTTTATTATTTAATATAAAGTTGTTATTTATACGAAATGTATTATTTTTTTGATTTGAGCACAACCAAAATTAAAAGTTTATCTTATGTTTAATTATTTTAAAATATACAGTTTATATATGCTTTATTAAAAACATTAATTATCATTTAACAGACTGCATTTTCAATTATAAATAAAATATATACAATAATGTCAATACAAATCTAATCGTTATGAAACAGAAATCTATTTGTTATGAAAAATAAGGAATTGTTGTGAAACTAACTGTGTATATTAAAATATATAAAATTGTTTACCATGAAAGCTGAATATTTTACTTTTAAACTTATCTATTCAAATGGTAATTTGTATTATATTTGAAATTACAATTATATTAGTCAAAAATAGTTGTTGATAAGAAGAGCAAAAAAAGTAGTAAGAAGTTATTTATCTATTTTAAATAAATATAAATACTATAAAATTTATTGTTTTAGACAAAACCCGTGCAACTTTTGCAAAAATGGGGTGACTGAGTAAAAAAGAGGGGATCCTAAAAATAAAACTGTTTTTTTTGATCGTGCAATTCGTTTATTTTTCTTTTTCTTTTTTCTTTTCGTATTATATTTATTTTGTGGATAGTCTCAATAGTTTTTTTTAGGTATTAATACAATAAAAGTTGGCTTTTAAAAACAACACGAAAAACAAAGTTTATTTATTTTCGAAACAAAAGGTTCAACAAATGAACAAAAAAACGATCAATTGCCCTAAAATATTCTTTTTAAAACAAAACCATATTCTATCCACTTTCCCTCCATTTTCATGTTTTTGTAGAATTTCTACCAAAATATTATGAGTTTAAACTAAAAAAACTGAATTGTGTTTTTCATTTGGTGCTTGTTTTGATTGAATATTAGATGGGAACATGATTATTCGCAGACGGAAAGGATGTATAAGTACAATAAATAGTTAGAACAAAGAATACATGATACACTATAAATTGGACCAAACAAAGAAGGAAATTTAACCACAATAATAGGATGCATAATTATAATCGGGGATGTGTTGAAGCAAAAAACTGAAATTAAACAAGACAGCAAATGTTATATTGTATCACAATGGATATGACGTCGGCGTCTTGGTTTTTGTAAAAATTAACCAATATGGTTCTGCGAGTATATGATTCAAGAAGTCGAAGAAGATGATGTTGAGGATAAAAGCATGGAAATTAAACTTGAAGAACAAGTTTAATTTAATGTAATATGAAAAAGTGGTTGAAGAGAAGAAGAAGAGAAATGGATGATGTAACTGTTACGAAGAAGGCATGAGAGAAAAGAAACGATGATTTTTTTGTGAGGAGACTTATTTCGATATTGTTTGCTTATTGTAAATGAATTGTGTTGTTATTCTACTTCAGGTTTTTATCCTTCTTTTATAATAATTAAAAAATAAAGAATAACATAATTTCAATATTTTTAGAATTATTTAACTCAGTCACTACATTTTTGAACAAGTTGCACTGGTTTCTATTACAACTGTATAATGTATATTTAACATTTTTATAGAATTATAAAATATTGCTTGTTAAATAAAGGAATTTTTGATTATATTTTAAAATATATTATTGAGTCAGTCAATAAACGTTGTCTGTTCCCCAAAGGTTGTCTTTTTGACAAAAAAATAATTGATCTTTGTTTAAAAAACGGGAATTGAGTAAAAATGAAAAAATTGGTAAAAATGTTGAAACAAATATTTTTGGTGTTTTCAAAAAATTTCTCATAATATTATAATCATAATGCTTTAAAAATCGGTAGACAACGTTACAGACCAAACAACGTTTAGCAACCGACTCTATCAAGTTTAATTGTGGTTTTAAATATGAAGAATTATGATTGAGTGGATGATTCAATTAAAGTCGGTTTTAAAACGTTATTTCAAAACAAAAAAAGCTTTATTCATAAGTAAACATCGGGCATAAGGTAAAACATGAAAAAACTTGAAACAATTGGGACAAATTATAAAGAGGGCTTCCCAAAATATTCCAATTTTATTGGTCCAAAAAATACCAGATAACGTTTAAAAACTGACTGTATAATATAATTTAAGGAAATGTGGTAAAGAAATGATAACTAAACCATTTAACTCATTTATTTAAGAATTTTATCAATATCTCTAAAATACAATTATATATGATCAATTTGTTATATGTATTTGTGTTGATCATATTGGCGTTATCAACATGTCCACCAAATATTATAGAAGAAACAGAATATGTCTTAACCAAAAATGATACTTGTCAATATTTAGAGTCTATAAAATTTACAACAAGTAAGTTACAAATGACAACTGGCTCGACTTTAAAAACAGAAAAAAATTTGGAACTTGTAGGGGCACAAATTACACTTGAATCAAATTGCAATTTAAATGTTTCTGAATTGTTTAAATTGGACTATGAAAGTACGTGTAATGCGACTGGTAATTCAATTGTAAATACCAATCAATTGGAAATTAGTTAATCAACAATAAATCTTTTTGGAAATTCAGTGCTGAGTTCGGTTGAAAATGTCATTTTTGATAAGTCTATATTCAATGTTTCTGAAAATGCCCGCCTTTCAGTGGAAGGTAATATAACTTTAAGTGGTGGTACATCTCCAAATACACTTTCAGGTAAATCAAAACTTTCTTGTTTAAATATGTTTTCCAAGACAGTTGGTAGTCAAATTTCCATCAATGAAAATTCACACATTGAGTTGTTTGATACTTTCAGCTTTAAAATATCTAAATATTACTGCAAAATATCGAGTTCAACACAACGAATTAATTTTGTATCAAAATCATTTGAATCGACAAGAGAATTTGTTGCTGATAATCGAAGTACAATTCAAACAGAAAATCTCATTTTAACTTTGACAAACACATTTAAAGTCTCCACAGATAGAACAATCAAAGATCTTCCACTCTTTTTCGTATCGAATACAACTACAATAACTGGGTTTGTTGCTTTTCAACATGATGGTGAATTCGACTTTTTGTACACAAACAACACTCTTGACGCGTCATTATACACAACCCCATTCAAAGTACTTTTAGAAGGTCACCTATTACGGTATGGTACGTCAGATAAGATATATTGTCATGTGAACCACACTGAAGGCACACGAGATCCATATTACATCGAAAATTATTGCCCACTCACTGATGCATACATCACACCAATTGACACCTTTTATCAAATGAAAGTCAAAGTAGATGCGCCCAAACAGAATTCAAATGTAAAAAATGCAGAAAACGAAGAAAATGTAATTGTAATTGGAAACCAAAAATACGATTTGTCACTCACTGAATTTATTGAGATTGAGATGGTGTCTGACAAACAAGTAAATTTAGATAATTTCACAATAACAAAAAACGTTTTTCTCGTTGCGGCGAATGGGTTTGTATACAACAACATGTTTTGCAAGTCGGGGCACTTCCAAAACGGCATTTTCATCTGTCAAAATCATTTACAATGTTCTGGGGGTGGTAAAATGGCTGATGGAAGATGTGCAGCATGTCAAGTCACAAATTGTGTGATGTGTGATGGCAACAAAGGTAATTGCATAAAATGTAAAGAGAAATTGACATACAATACCAATACAAACAAGTGTGAAGAATGATTAAGTGCCGGAATAATGTTGAATTAAATAATCTGCACTCGAATAATGATGTATTGAATGTGTTTCAACAATAGTTCAAAAGCAAATCAACGAAAAATCAATTCAATTATTTTCATACAATGTTTTATTTTTAGTTTCTAAAACTTTATAAAATCACTCTAAATCGGTATAAACAGAAAAGTTCAGTAAGTTCCCTTCATAAATTATTAATAACACATTCGAAACAATATAACTTTTATTGAAAGATCGAAATGGGGTTATTTTTGTATTTATCAACAAATGATAAACCAAATATATATAAAATATTATAAATAAATTTCACATTTGATTTGTATCATATTTAGATAAACGCTTATTCTATTTACTTTTAATAACAAATACACCATTATCGAATTAGATATAAATAAACATGTTTTATTAATAAAAATCTAACTATAATTAGACACATTTCAAGTATTTTGTTTTACAATTGCAATATAAATATTTTATTATACTTTTTAAATTCCAAAAATTCGGAAACTATATTCAAATGGAAGAACTTACTCAAACACCGAGCAGAAAAAGATCAAAAGATGGAACGAACCATATACTTCCGACTGTTAATGGGTACACATTTATACCCCAAGACCGTTCAAGAAAAAATTACAAGTGTCCAAAATGCCAAGTGAAGATAGAAATATTAAAAACAGAAGGTGAAGGTGAAAAACTAAAGTTTATTGAGTATAAATATATTAATGAAGATTACAAAACTCACCCACACTTGCCTACTGAAAGAGTTGATAACAAAGAAATTAAACAATTAGTCAAACAAGGAACCAATGTTTTAATTTCTGCTACTGCCATTTTAGAACAATATCAATCTTTTAACACAAAAGACACCAGAAGAAAAACTACATTAAGAAGAACTATTAATAAACTTAAAAGTGAAATGATCGATGAAACAATACAAGAGCTGCTTAACAGTGATAAGTATTATATAAGAGACGAAGATAATGTATTTTTAATGATATCAAGAGAAAAAATAGATATTTTGAAAAACAAAGCTATTGCTTATTTATGCATGGACAGTACCTTTGGGTCATGTCCATATGATTACGAACAACTTTACACGATACACTATATTTTAACAAATGGTCAATGTTTCACCCTTGTACACATTTTGATGGTTCATCGCAGAGAAATCGATAATGTGTTGCTATTTGACATAATCAATGTGTTTTTTTGTTAAATGTTGTGGTTGTCCACTTTTCCATAAAGATGTCAGTGTTATGGTTGATTTTGAAACCGCAGCAATTAACAGTCTCAGCAAATATGGGTGTATAATTCACGGTTGTTACTTTCATTACACCCAGTGTATCTGGAGAAAAGTAAACAGTATTGGTTTGTCGAGTATGTATCATCCCGGTAATCAAATTTGGAATCTGGTTTCCAAACTAAAAATGTTGGCATTTTACAAGCCAAGTGAAATTGAACAACGTTTTGAAAGTATAATTGAATACAAAAATTCTTTGGTTTTTGATGTGCAAACAAAAGACAAAGTTGATTACTGGTTGTTTATTTTAGAAACAACTGGATATTAAAATGGCCAATAAACTTGTGGTGCCAATATAATCAAACTATCAGAACCGACAACTTAAGCGAATCTTATCATTCAGCGTTGGTTAAAAGACTCAACTGCAAAAAACAACTCTCAATTATCTTCTTATCAATTTAATAAAATACAAAAACAGTTAAATAATTAAATCAAAACATGTTGATAAAGAAAACAATCATTATTATACAAGACCGACAAAATTTTTTAATTTGACATTAAATTATTATAGTAAAAATAGATTTATTGAAAACTTCGAAAGGAACATAGTTGAAACAATTGACTCTTTGGGGTGAAACAAATTTTATGAAATGAGAGAGGAAATTGACAACTTTGAATTCAAAGATGAGAAAAAAATTAATATACAGAAAGTTGATAAACAATTCATTGGAGAAATACGTGATTTTAATTGTTTAAATAAAGTACCAAATAACGTGGAAGTTATGGATAATTCGAAAAATAACACAGAAGTTGTTTTGAATAAAAGTGTTGATGAATTGGTCAATAAAATAACAAAAGAAAATGTACATGTTATTTCAAAACATAGAACGATGATTATTGACAAACAACCAATCGATGCTAAACCATGTGTTAAGGAAAAAACCACGTATATACCACCTTCAAAAAGACACATACCGGGTGATGGGAAAAGAAAGAAAAAGAGTTCTAAAAGAAAGAAAGAAGTTAAAAGAAGTAATTAAATATTTATTGGATTACTATAACACAATAATATTTGTAAAATCTTATTTTTATAATTAATTAATTTTTCAAAATAATAAAATAAATTTTAAAACATCACACGCTTTTCAACTGTTAGATTATTATTAATAGCCAATTTATTAAAATCCAATAAATTTTATTTCATTTATATTATTTATTATTTACCATATTTGTATCTGTGTAAAAATAAATACAAAAAATAATACAACTTGTTAAAAAAAAGTAGCTTTTATATTGTTTTTTTACCATATAATCAAAAGTATAAGTTATATTTAACTTTTAAGTTGTATATATTTTATTTTTATCATAAATAATACCATTAAGTTTCCTTCAAATATTTAATTTATTTAAGATTGTTATAAAGTATTGTTTTTTTAATTTTTTTAATGATATGAAATACAGTTTGATGAGTAATGAGCAAATTATTGTTACAACATACTAATAAGAGTTTGTTGTAAAACGTTGTCCCAATTGCCAAAGTTAATTTTTTCAATTTATACACAAACATTTGTTTAAAATCACGGGAATCAGGTAAAAATAAAAAAAAACGGTAAAAAACTGAAACGACGATTTTTTTTATATTTTCAGCATGAACTTAATATTTTCCAATTTTCATTGACCAAAAATCCCAGGACAACTTTTTCGACTAACTCTATTTGGTTTATCATTTGTTGATAAATACAAAAATAACCCCATTTCGATCTTTCAATAAAAGTTATATTGTTTCGAATGTGTTATTAATAATTTATGAAGGGAACTTACTGAACTTTTCTGTTTATACCGATTTAGAGTGATTTTATAAAGTTTTAGAAACTAAAAATAAAACATTGTATGAAAATAATTGAATTGATTTTTCGTTGATTTGCTTTTGAACTATTGTTGAAACACATTCAATACATCATTATTCGAGTGCAGATTATTTAATTCAACATTATTCGGCCCGTCCACCAGCAAATGCTCAGTAGATAATTGCTTTGTGTGTGCTCAAGATAATACTTGTAACACTTGTGAAACTAACACAACAAAAAACACCGACTCTTCTAAATGCTTGTCATGTTCCATTTTAAGTGGGTGTATTTTGTGTGATAACACAATACCAAACAAATGTTTGTTGTGTGCCCAAAATTACTTCAAAAAGAATGAGTTGTGTGAGTCATGTTCAACTCTCAATAAATGTATCAGTTGCTCTGATGAACTCACATGCCTGCATTGTGTCGATGGATATTATCCAGACGATGGAAAGTGCAAGTCGTGTCTCACAATCAATGGGTGCAAAACATGTTCGTCAACATCAAAGAAATGTCACACATGCAAAGATGGGTATTACCTCGACAACGAGTGTAAATTGTGTAGTGAAGTTTTCAGTAACTCTGCCACGTGTACATTGAAAAAAGTTCTATCGTGTCAGCCACACTACTTTTTGAAGAACAATCGATGTGTTGGGTGTGACGCATTGTTTGGTTGTTCAGAGTGTGAAAATGAAACAATGTGCACAAAATGCAACGATGGACTCAATTTGTACAACAATGGAAGTACTCAAATGTGTTCTCAAGATTGTGACATTACAAAATGTGTTAAGTGTGATATCAATGGAATTTGTGAGATGTGTGAAGAGCCATACACTCTCGACAAAGCAACCAACAAGTGCAAACTGTGCTTTGATGAACACCAAAATAGTGGCAAATGTTCAACAACAGAAAATTTGATTGAATTTTGTGAATCAAAAAGATTTTATTTAAATAATGGAATGTGTCAACAGTGTAACACCACGTTGAGTGACTGCGTTTTGTGTGACAATTCAACAACTTGTATATTGTGTTCCACTGGATTTTTGTTGGATGTAAACAATAGTTGTGTTGCAAAAACGACTTCGATGAGCATTAAAAGAGCAACAAACTGCGAATCCAATCGACAGATATTGGATACTGAAGGAAATTGCGTTGAAATTGCAGCAGACGAGTTCAAAGTGTCAGACAGTGTCAGTATGAAGTGTTTTAATTTGTTTTATGGGTGTTATTCATGTGACTACAAACAAAATTCGACAGTTGACGTTGACAATTTGGAGTGCTCTGCTTGTCAAAGTGGCATGGCGTTTGAGTCTCGAGAACACAAGAAATGCGTGACAACAACAAATTTGATAGACAGTGAGGGGTATAAAATCGAGTGTACCACGGGATGTTCGACTTGTACGAACGGAACGAATTGCCAATACACAAAATCGTTTGAGTTCACAGCTCGTTCAGATGCAAAACTTTCATACAAGAACCACAAATACTGTCAGAAGTACCAAGAAGGGTTTGGGTGTGTGGAATGTTCAAACTCAATCAATTTAAATGGAATTTGTTCCAATATGGAACGAACACAAAAATGCTCGTTTTATTTAGAAAATGACAACACTTTTGAGTGTGAAGGATACATCGAACCTTCAAAGACTAAAACACATGCTACATTAAAGAATGACGATGTTGGATGTGAGGTGTTATCGAATGGACTTTATATAAAGTGTTATTCTAAATACTTTTTGAATAAAGAGTATCCGCCAAAATGTGAGTCCTGTAGTAACAATTGTCTGACTTGCACAACACCAACTACATGTCAAGTGTATTCGAATGGGTTTTCTCTGGTAAATGGAAGTTGTGTTTCACTTTTAAATTGTTTAGTATCAACACCAAGTGGATGTACTGTGTGTAATGAAGGGTATTACCTATTACTTGGTTCATGTAAAATGTTAAGTGAAATTCACTGCAAATTTGTTGTAATTACAGCAAACAACGAGGTGCAATGTGCGTTATGTGAAGAGAACTACATTTTGAGTGACACACAATGTGTTGATATGTCGATTGCGCATTGCCAGAGTGTCGATTTATCAACTTCAAAATGTGCTATTTGTGAAGAGAAGTACAAATTTGATGAAACCAAAAAATGTGTTTCAATGGAAACGACGCAATGCTCATATTCATCATCGGGCGATTGCCTTCAATGTGATGCACAAATTTCACTTGGAACATCCAATGAAGGTGAATCGATTTGCAGCACCGAAGTAAAGACGATTTACTGCAAAGAAAACAGCAACACGGGGTGTGCCAAGTGCTTTGATGGGCATTATCTGAGTGGCACCGAATGTCTTCCGTGCGATAAGAAGTGTTCAAGTTGTTCTAAAAATGCAGAGAGTTGTGTTACATGTGCTTTTGGGTATTATTATGACAGGACAAGCAACGATTGTATTTATGTTGGCGAACTTGCTGAGAAGTGCAAACTGTTCTTACTGAGTGGTGTTGATTGTGCTGCATGCAACGAGGGGTATATCCTCAACAATACAGATTGTGTAAAATGTGACGAGAAGTGTTTGAGTTGTGTGGGCAACGTTTCAAATTGTGTGAAGTGCAATGTTGAAAATGGGTATTATGAAGACGTCGAATTTACAACAATTGAAGATAAGAAGTGTGTCATCAACACAACACTTGACAATTGTGAATGGGTTTCAGAGTATGGGTGTGCCACGTGTCATGATGGGTATTATAAAAACAAATATTACAAATGCTCAAAATGCAATTAGTTATGTGCAACGTGCTTAAACAATAACACATGTTCGACTTGTGTAGATCAATACGTTTTGATATCCAAAACGTCACAATGTGCGAAATGGAATTCAGTTGCAAATTGTAAGTCATATGATTCTAAAACCCGCCAATGCAGTGAATGTGGTGGCAGCAACAAAGTTGGACCAAATGGAGACGAGTGTGTTCACAAGACAAATGTACTTGCAATTATACTTCCAATCATTTTTGGTATTTTAATAGTTGTTCTTATCAGTATCACAATCAGTTGTATACTTTTCTACGTTCATTACAGAAAAGAAGAGATGTTAAGGAAATCACTGGT
The DNA here is from genome assembly GCF_000330505.1 of Entamoeba invadens IP1. NCBI lineage: Eukaryota > Evosea > Mastigamoebida > Endamoebidae > Entamoeba > Entamoeba invadens. Next base: position 12,296 of record NW_004440286.1, read on the forward strand.
GAATGAATTTCTGTTAAAGGATTTGAAAAAGAAAGGTGTTGATATGGTGTATCTTGGCGCTCAAAAAGAACGCATTTTGTGTTCAACACAAGAAATACATTTTGAAGGAGAAATTGCAGTCCAAAAAGACAGTGACTGTAAATTCATGATTGGCAACGACAGAGCGTCTTTATTGAAAATTCAATTCACAACACAAAATGACGAAGAAAAGTTTGAGTTGAATGTTGAACCTTCCATCCCAGTGAGTATCAAGAAAGGTCGTGCTGTAGAGTTTACAGTGACTATTCATCCGCTGTGTACGCTTGAGAAGACTGTTGACATCACTTGTTCGGTCTTGAACATCAACAAAGGCAAAATATCAGAGATAAAAATCCCAGTCAAATTTGCGTCAGAAATGTCGACAGCACTTGACCCGGACGAGTTGAAGAAAGAGCGAAAACTTGGAGAAGGAAGTTTTGGGATTGTGTACAAAGGAACATATCGAGGAAATGTTGTTGCCATCAAAGAGATGAAGGAAATGGTTGTCGCCAAATTAGGAACTAAAGGGTTTACAAAGAATTCGACCGTTGAGAGTTCAAGTCGAAATTTGACAAAGAACGCAACGAAAAATATGACAAAAAATAACACGACAAACAACTCTTC
>NW_004440286.1:13037-14017 GCF_000330505.1 Entamoeba invadens IP1
CAAGGGAATTCAGTATTTACACGCAAATAACACTCTTCACAGAGACATCAAGTCGGACAACACACTTGTAACTTCACTTGATTTTAACGACGAGGTCAATGGGAAACTGACTGATTTTGGAGCGTCGAGAAATGTCAACAGTCTGTGTGATAACATGATGTACACGAAGGGTATTGGTACCCCAAAGTACATGGCGCCTGAAATTACCAACGTCGAGAAGTACACACTCTCAGCAGATGTGTATTCGTTTGCAATTACCGTTCTGGAGTGTTTGACATGGAAAGACCCGTTCGATGAAAAGCTATTTCCATACAGTTGGGATATCACAAATTTGATTTCCAGAGGAGAACGACCAACAATTGAATTGGGAGATGGAGAACAGAAAGCTTTAATTGAAAAAATGTGGAAGCAAGACCCCAGAGAAAGACCTGATATGGATAGAATTGTTGAGAGACTCGACAATATATACCAAGTGGAAAATTAAACAATAATAATTCTTTTAAAACCAATTGTAATTGATATTTTTAAGATGTAACAATATATTTGTTATCTTTATAATGATTTATTTGACACAATTCTTCAACTCTTTACATTATCATTTCGACTCTTTTCCCATCAAATTTAAAAGTCCACCCAAATCAATTTGAACTTGAAACTAGTTTTATTGATTTTTTTAAAGAGTTTGTGTTGGTAGTCCTTTCTTTCACTTCTACAAACTCTTCTTTATTACTCTCCACTATCAACTAGCAAATGCCATTTCACTATCATTCAAAAGTCGTTTTCAAAAGTAAATTATACACGTGCTAAGCACTTCCACCTTTTCACAGTTTTAACTCTTTGTTTCAATTTAGTCTTGATCAAACGACCAATGCTAATCCAAATACACAACAACTCTTTACGTGTTCATCTAAATGCCTTCATTTGCACTTAAGTAGTTTTTAATTGTGTTTAATAAAATAATTTTAATAAAAAACAACTAT
>NW_004440286.1:14117-15563 GCF_000330505.1 Entamoeba invadens IP1
CCATTATTCCATTTTGACAGCTCTTCATCAAGTTGTTTGTTGTTGATTCTTTGTCATAATTGAATTCCCAAAATTTGATCACAATAACATAATCAACTACATTCGCAAAGAAGTTTACAATATATATTAGATGATGGTATATTTAAATCAGCGTAGTTATATTTTTGTTATGGTTTTTTAATTAAACTATAAGTTTTGAAGAATTGTGTTTTTGTTTTCTTTGTTTCTATAAAAAATATACAATTGCTTTACTATAATTTTACTATAAACAATTTTGCACAGACACACCAAAGTTGCACGGTTTCAATTTTATTTTTAATTTGAATTCATTTAAAAATTAGTTTGATTTACAATTTTTAAATATAATTGGTATTGAAATAATTACACAATAATATTAATCTTTTTTCAAGAAAGAGAAAAAAATATAAAATATTATTACAATATGTGAGAATAGTATGTGAGAATGAGAAAACCCTGTGGATTCAACAAAAGTTACAATTGTGTAACTTTTATGTAATAAAATTATTATTTTTATTTCAAAAAATTCAAAAAGATCAAATAAAAAATCACTTATTTACAGTTCATTTTCTCTTTCAATTTGTTTGGAAACCTACAAAGCAGCTTTCAGAGTGTGAACAGCCAGCCAGCACTTACCAACTAACTGACTCAGACCTCACGCTAAAAAATTCCAGGAATACTGGACAAATCAGCCATAGCAACTAGACGATTCAAAGCAGGCAACGTTGAATTCAAGAGTCTTTACGAGCAAGTTCTACAAGTTATTATCTTCACAACAAAAACGTTTAACAAACGAATCTCTTCTATTAGAAAGACTTATGACAGTTCAGATATGTGTTGATCCAATCAGTGACCATTTTGACCCGTGATAGAAAACAGTAATGTAAACTCGGTGATACAACTGATTAAAAAGATAAAAATCAATCGATTAAATTCTCAACCCCATTTTTAGTTCTTTTTGAGATTTTTTTGGTCGTCTTTTTTTTCACAACTTTACATACAACATCCCGTTCTTTTCTTTTGATCGGCTTGCAAACAGACTGACAAAAATAACCATCAAAACACATTGGAAGCTTTCGAACTGCAGATATTTTCAAGCTTTTGGGTTTGACGCATTCAATCGAGTATAACTGTGGTATACTTAACAGTTTCGGTATTTCTGCTGTTACTCTGCGTGAGACTCCAATATCCACATACGCAACCTTCATACCACCATCAACAATTCTGAAATCAATACCAACTTGCCTAAAAGCCTGCGTGCACACATCCGGAGTGGTTGTTTGGAAATAAGACTTCAGAATTGAGTTGAGGTATTTGGCAAACTTTTTTTCTAAGTCCTCTCCATCACCAAATTCAACAGTTTTAGTTTCATTTGGTATTTCGTTGTGATCTTCTGATTGGTTGTCATCCACCATCCTTTTGTTGACA
>NW_004440286.1:15663-17615 GCF_000330505.1 Entamoeba invadens IP1
CTTGAGCACAACCTCACATCTTCGATTGAGTGGCACGTGCACTGATCAAATATCAGCACGGCCTTATCAATATAACCAGTCTTAATTCTCATGTCGACAATATAAGGTACTACAACATCGTTGATGTATTGTATAAATAAGTCACTATTGATAAAACCATTTTTGCTATAACTGACGATGTTTCCCGTTTCCATCCAACCCAATTTCAAGAATTCAACTGCAACTCTTTTGTATTTTGTTACAATCATACAAGGAAGAGGTTGTGAGGGGGTAATAGTGCAAACGACAGTGGATCGAGCAATGTCACGTTCGACTCCATATTTCATTTTACTGTCTGTGGAAAAACCAGCAGTGAATACCCCCTTCACCATTTGCCTGTCTGGCCATGGCTGATACCCTGACTCATCCAAATTCAAAATAAATGGTGATGTGATGCCATTTAAAAAAGTGGCAGTGCAATGTAATACTTCAACACGGCATCTTCGTCGTAGGTCAATCGAGATTGGTCTTCAGCAAACACAGTAACAATCTAAAAGTTCCAAGTTTTGTGTATTTTATCATAAATAACATGGTTTGACACATCAACGTTGAAGGTTTTTATTATAAACAACCTCAAATGAGTTATGCTGATAGCTTTGCATTTTCCTGGAAACTTTTCATTATCAAGAATCAAATTCTTGACAGTTTCCCATTGTGTTTCAGTTAAAAATGACGGTCGTCCGTTATCTTTTTTTCCAAACAATGCCGTCTCCATACCTCTTCGTTTGTTGATATTAAACTGACTTGAAGATAAAGCAAAGACTCTACATAGTTTACTCTCGGTCACCTTTTCCGTATTCATTCCATTGAAAATTTCTCTTTCAATATTCATCAAATACACCTGAACATTCAGGGGCAATTCACAAAAGTTGCAATGTTTGCTGAATGTTCTTTGGGCTATTTCTTTCACTGTACCAGGACAATACTTTAGATTCTCTTCAAGTGTTGTATGGTCTAAGCCACTAAAAGCAACATTCCTGGAGCTCATAATTATATTATTTAGATTGTTTTTTTAAAGAAAAACATTTTTATTTAAAAAAAGAAAAACAAATATGTAATTTTTGTTGAATCCACAGGGTTTTCTCATTCTTACATACTTTTCTCACATACTGTATTTCCATTGTTTATATATTATTTCCTTAATATTGATTAGATTGAATCAAATAATACAATCAAATATACAATAATTTTTTAAGGAATTAAAGAAAATGATAAAAAAAAATTATAGATATTATTTATAAAACTATATTAATTAATAAAAACAAAAAGATATAAAATAAATAATTCCATTAAAATCGACAAAATATATAAATAATAAATACAATTTAATAAATATGAATATGGAAAAAATAAAAGTAAAAACAAATTTAATATATAAAGGTAAAAAAAATCTATCAATACAATATGTAAATATGTCAATCAGTAACATGATGGGTGGGTTTCTTGTTACTATTAAGTAACATCATACTTGTCATTTACATATATCCATTAAAAAATATATATATACAAAGGTTTGTTTTAATTTTTATTATTTAATTGAATAATTGTAGTTTTTTTTGGTTTTTTTTCATAATATATAAATATATAATTTTATATAATAAACAATAAAAATCAATCAGAATTACAATTAAATATAAAAACATACAATTTTATAAAATTGTTAATGATATTACAATTATCTAAGCTTTTTCAATACTATCATATATAAAAACGAATAAAATATTATATAATTAACACTTTCACAACCCAAAACTTTTTTTAACAAGAAAAACAAATAAAAAAATTGTCCAAATCTTTGTTTATTCAAAACCCCTTTCCAACACAAACCGGCCAATAGTCAGTTTTATTTTACTTAAAATAATTAACAAATTACAACTCGATTACCTAAGATGATTAAAAATAATCTTTTTGGA
>NW_004440286.1:17715-26086 GCF_000330505.1 Entamoeba invadens IP1
GTACACATTGATTGTTTCAAAAAAAGTTGATTAAGTTTATCGAAAGAGGCTGTTTTGTTTTAATTTAATTATGGTATACAAATTAAAAAAAATATTAATAAAAGGTTCCTTTTGGAAATAGAGTTGGTGGAAAAAAGTCCGGCTCAATAAAAAAGTTTGGTTCGTTTGCAAATTATAGTAAATTATAATATTTGTTGCTATAATATTGAAAACATTTTGTATTATTTCAAAAACATTAATTAAAACTCCTAAAAAACAAAAAATAAAAAAACAAAAATACTTACAAAACCAAACAATAAAAAACAAATTTAATTTATTTGAGTAAAAAAGCGGGAAAAAATACATAGATATTGATATAATTGCTAAATAATTGTTTCACTATCAATATGGTTAAAAGCAAACCCATTATTTGTCTCCAAATAGTCGAAAACAAAGTTTCAAAGAAAAATATTATGTAATAATTTTAATATTTGTGAATGAACAATTAGAAATATCAGAGTATCTGATATCTTCTTTTATTCTCGACAAATGTGCAATTGGAAAAAATATTCTTGATAAAGTGATTATTCAGTTAGTTGCATCTAAAATTAAAATTGGAAAAATAAAGTGCATCACCACAGATGGGCGGCTAATATATGTGGTAAAGATAAAAAATTAAGATATTGTTTGTGGAGTACACGAGAAATAAAGGAATTAAAATGAATAAAGATTGGTGTGATTGTCATAAAGTTAATTTGATGGCAAAAGTGCTTCGTTCACATCCATTAATTTATGGAATGAATGAAAAGACACATCCGATGTCTTTTCATTTAGTCTTTATTTGTCTAGAAAATTAGATAATGATTCCGCGTTTTTAAGTGTTTGTTTGGGTGGTATAAAATGCCATTGTTCAACAAAGTAAACCTGGTCAACAGACGTGATTTCATATTTGACAAAAGAAAACAAATTGTAAATTATTTACTAGATCTTGATCAGGAAAAACAAAATAAAAATATTTTAAAGTTCAGGTTGTTGTTTCCATTATTGAAGATAATCAGTACGTTTTTCAAATCGGAATAGTACATGACTTGCTTTTCATACTTAAAATGATAGAAAGTATTCAATTTAAGTTTGGTTTCCAAAAAAAATATTTACTGCTTTTGGAAACACTCTTGTTATGTTGTTCGTTAAATTTTAATTCTACTTTGTTTTTGTCTTATAACATAATTTCAGTAATTTAAATTTTTTGTTATTTCTAAAAATAAAACCAAAATTTACTCACTTAAGTGGGTTTATTCCAAATTAAGTACTTAAATATTGCCACTGTATACACAAGAAATATATGTTTATATTATTTTTTATACAATATTAATTCTCAATAGAAATGTGTTTAATTTATTAATCAATTTTATATATTATTTGAGTATTTTTGTAAGGTTGACGTAAAATTATATTACAGATAGAGGAATTAACAGGGACCACAGGAAAAACCAGGGACCAGACTAATTTAAGCTATTGAATATTAAGAGGATTTTATACAATAAAACAGGCAAAGATATAAATAAGTGTGTAATTTTCTTATTATTTGGTCTTAAAAACGGTTATTTTTCGGGATTAAAAAAAAATGAATGTGTTGTATAAAGTATGAATAAACAACAGCTTAATGTGGATTATAATAGTAAATTTATTATTATTAATTATTGTTTTATTATCAAATATTATTCTTTTGTTCAACCATGTTTAACTTCAACATAATCATTCAATTAAATCGTTCATTCATTTTTTCAAAGTAGATGTCGTAGTCTTCTCTACTCACTTGGTTGATTTGATGAGTCACTTTTCGTTCGGCATTAAAAGTGACTCAAGCAATAAATGAAAATAAAGTAAATAATAAACAAATAATTAAAACATAAGGCATTCAGTAAATGATTGATAATTATTAAATGTATTAAACAACGGAAGATAAATCAATATAAAAAACAAACTTTTCTTTGGATCGGCTGAGCATTAACAAATGAGACAACTCTGAATGATTAATTAAGAGTTTCATATTTTATAGTTTTTTCTATTTTATTTTAAAAAACAGTGTGTTTATTAATAGTTGGTCCCTGGTTTTTGAAAATAAACCAACGTATCATTCCAAAACCCCGATTATTTGGGGATTTTTCCATAACAAGTAAACTTTATACCAAAAATAAAACAGCTTAATTTAGTCTGGTCCCTGGTTTATGATTTGGTCCCTGGTTTTTCCTGTATCTGTACTATGAAATTTTTCATTTTGGTATAAAAGTATAAATTTTACTTCTTTAAATCTTTTAGATTCAGTTGTTTTTTCTGCACCTTTTTTAACTAATACATTTTTGGTCTATAATTTTGTCAATAAACTAATAATAAAATCAAAAATTTATTTTGTTATTTAATGTTTTTTTGAAAAGCAAAAAAGATCGTTGTGTATAATTTTTATTTTTTGTAACAAACAACAATAAATATGTAAAATAAACATTAGTTTATATATAATCACCAGACATACAAAGAATCAATTTAAAGTTAATTTACACAAACTTTAAATTTGTATATATATATAATATCATATAATCATTTGACAAAGTTAGTCTTAAAAAACTTGAAGTTCTTGTTTTTAATTCATCTTGTATGTATTAACGTCGTTGTTTATCAACTTCTTATAATTTCTTGTTGAATTTGCAACTAATAGATAATTAAAAGTTGGAAATATTATCATTTCTATCTGATATTGATAGAATTAATTTTTTAATTCAGTTATGATGTTGAAATGTTTTTTTTGTCGCGTTATCAATCAAATCAATTATTTATTTGTTGTTTAAAATAAGACACAGTTCAATAAAACAATATCAAAGCAAGTAATATCATTTTAAATTATTCACATTTATTACAACATTATATTTTCAATAAAAATTAACACATTTCTAAATTATTTTAAAAAATGCTTATGATATAATCTGTGCAAATTACAAATGGATCAGACAATATTTCATTAATGTATTGTTAATTTTTTTTTCGTAAACAATCGCCAAAAAGTTGTGGACGATATAAATTACTCAATATAATTACGTTTTGTCTGTTTTATATAATAAATGGTCATTAAAAAATGTTTGTGATTATAGGGGTGTGATAAAATGGTTACTACACAAAAAAAATGGTTACTGTCAGTGTAGAACTTCTTTTTTTGTAAAAATGAAAAACATTTTATTTAGCATTTTCAACAAATAGTCTAAAATTTTTAATATTATTTTTTGTTGTTTTTAATGCACTTTTGGGAAAGTTTATTTTAGTCAGATGAAAATATGTCAAAAATTTTTAAACAGCCAATTAAATTAAGAATTACACTTGAAAAACAATTCGTTTTTTTTATATTGGGATTTTTTATTTTTATTTAATAATTGTTATAAAAATGTTTTTGTGTGAACTGAAATTGTATTTTATACAGATCATTCTAATAGTAATCATCAATCTTTCATTTTTGAATAAAATTTGTATTTTTGAGTAATTTTTAAGTCTGAATTTTTTCGATATTTATAAAAAAAATCGATGATATATACAATTTATACAATACAACATATTACAAACATGTATATTACATCTAGTGACGATCATTATTTGTTTACTTTTATAAACGAAATACATGTAGATACCTTTGTATCTAAATCAATGTATTTTTATGATCCTATATTTTACTTCATATAAAAAATTAAAATAGTTATATAATAAACATATGCATTATTTAACTTATATATAAACATCAAGAGATGATTGAGATTCAAAATTTGAATGATAAGAACCACTTGGTTCAAAGATATGTACAAGATAAACAAGTTGATTTTTTTATTAAAGACTTCTATAAATAAAACCAGTTTACTATATATAATAATATTGTTATTATTATATAGTATATCGAAAAATAACATTTAAATTAAATTAAAACTATAAACAATTATTATATAATTTAAAATATTATAATAAAACTAATCAATTTATTGTTTTATTTATTATAGAGTTTTAGTTAAAAGTTCAAAAAATCAAATCATATTTTATTAATAAATAACTAAATTAAACCAATAAACAAATTAAAATTTATAAACCTAAAACACGAGTTATTCATATAAAACCCCAAAAGTGGTGTTAAAATAATGTGGCAACTCGGCAGCCACTTAAAGAAAATGACAAATATAACAACAACTTAAACATACAAGTTTGTATTTCCATTAATTCAATAATATTATATATAATATGTGTTAACAAGTGGTGAAAATAATAAGAACAAGTCCGCAATAATAAAAAAAAGTCAGAAAAATATCACCCTTTGATAAGTCGATACCAAAGGGCGCATAAACTGAACACGACATAGGCACAAATGTTTTCAATTTGGGCAGGAGTTTTATAATTTGACTTAATTATTAACTATGGTTTATTACCTTATAAAATTAATAATATAAATATAATTAATTGTTAATTCAATTATGGTTTGATATTTTACACACACTCCATCTATTTTTACTTATTCAAATCAAAAAAATTTATTCACTAAACCCAAAAGTCCACTTTTTCATTATCAATTTCCATTTTAATTTTGTTAAATAAAATGTTTTTCATTTTTACAAAAAAGAAGTTCTACACTGACAGTAACCATTTTTTGGGTAGTAGCCATTTTATCACACCCCTATAATCATGATTTTAAAATAATGTAATAAAATTAAAAATGCCTTTTTTTGCTCTTCAAAAATTTATAAGTTTCATAAATAAACATTATTACGATCTTTTTTTTATTTTTTTAGTATTTTTGATAAAAGGTAAAATTTAGTAAAGTATAATTTAGTTAATATACTATATCTTATAATTTATTATAACCAGTTATTACAACATCTATCACCATTTTGGTTGAATTGTTTGAATATTATCGTTTCTTAAGTCGGCATCAATAGATTTTTGGGCAATATATTCGTTAAAGTAATTGTTATTTAACATAAGTTATTGAAAATTGTCATATAAATTAACTTGTTTTATGAAATGGAGTTAATTTGTTAAACCAATTACAGATGTGGGACAAAGGTTTCGACTAATTTAATAATTTCTATACCATTGTAAAGACTAAACATGAAAAGTTATATTTATGCAATTTTTTGAAACCAAATGAAGAAACTTGTTTAAAATTATTCAAATAGTAATAAAATAACAAATCTAAAACTTAATACTTGTCGAAACTATAGTCGAACATCGGTATATACTTTCTTTTCGTTGTTATTATACGATATCTTTTTAAAGTTATCATAAGCGGTTAGTTCTAAAAAATATGAAAACACTTAGGTTTCAAACATAAGATAATTAGTTTCTTACGTTTGCCTTTTGTTTTTTGTTTGTTTCTACATGAAAAATGATTCATCCTTTCTTATATGATAATTTATAATAATAATACCAATCAAATACAACTTAATTAAACAGATAGACATACTATTTTAGAACTTTAATATACATTGTTAAATGCCGAAATAAAAGCGGGTTATTGTTAAAAATTATTTGTGAATATAGTAAGTTTTCAAAAAGTTGGCTTGCTTGTTTAAAGATAAAAAAGAATAATGTGTACAGATTCCTGAAAGCTAACCGGCACCAAAAAACGACTAGTAAACCATATAAATAGTTTTTCAAAACTATTTAATAGTTTTTATAAAAAAATTGAAAAAACGAGACAAAAAGCAAAAAAACTATAATTTACTATAATTTATGGTTTGTCTATATTTTTTTCAGTGTCGATTGGGTTTTCGGGTATCTATAACACACAAAATACAGATAAAGTATAAAATGGATGCAAGAAACTTAAGAGGTATTAAGATAATTAAGGATTGATTTATAGATGTAAGAAATTGGGTATTAATTTTTTATTTTTTATTTGTTTTTTTTCCAAGATAAAATTGATATAAAAATCGGTGGTAAACTTATTACATTTTTTTTAAATAATACCGGCACCCAATAAGTTTTTGGATCATGGTAAACACTTAATTTGTAATAGAAAGAGCATTATTACGTCTTTAAATTGAATGAAAATATAAATATAAGGGTTTATATAAAAGATTTTTCGCTCAAAAATTGTATATTCATAGAGATGTGTTATATTTGTTGCACGTTCTTATTTATGTTGTTCACTTTGGTGTATTCATTCCAGTGTTCTCCGGGATGTCCAGATGGCTGTATTACTCAATACACATGTACCGGAGAATGTAAGACTGAATATGACAATGACCGTTCTTGTAATAACTGTCGATTTAACAATCCATATCTTGATACATCAGATGTGTACCTTACAAATGGTACTGATTGTATATTAAGCACAAACAAAATAATTAAAGCTGATGGCTCTTGGTTACCACCAGAAAAATATCTAACCGAAGTTTTTTTAAACAAACCCATCAAAGTTCGAATTGACCAAAATAGTTATATTGATTATGGGTTCTGTTCCAAGGAAAAGAAATACAATTTGGGGCAATGGTTTAAGTTAAGAGCAGACTCTATCACAACAGACCACTTCTTAATTGTTATCACAAAAGAGAACAACACAAACTATGAGTTAATATCTGCAGTAACAGAATCTCAAAGAGGACAAAGAAAGAATTGCTATGGGTACACCGTCATGCCGGAAGAAAAGAAGTACTACAGACACCAAATCCCCAATATATTACGAGACAATATTACCGATTTAAAATATTATTATATCTTTATAAGAACAAAAGACTATGCATTTGCAGACTTCCATTTGGAAATTTCAGAACAAGAAGGACGACTAGGAAGAGTTCTGAGGGAGTTCAACCAAAGTGATATAACTCCACTCGCCTTTGATCTTGATAAAAAAATCAGTTGGGATATCGACTTTGCTGATGTAGCTATCACTGGCGCGCCTGCTTGTATTCCACAGATTAATATGGAGTTGGCAGTTTTTGAAATTAAATTTAATGGGAATTACAGCGTCCTTTTTGATGCAAGAAAACAGAATAGAATATGTTATTTACAAGAATACATACAAGAAACAGACGAAAACGGTGCTATACGAACTACTTGTGTTCAAGCTTGGGATGGAAAGAGATATGGTGCTTATAAGTATATCGACAATGAAGGCTTTCTTGTGAGAATTAAAGGAAGTGATAAAGGGAAACGAACGTTTGCAGTCATGACCAATGACCAAAAGGCTTTAATAACTCTTGAAATATCAGTCGTTTGTCCAAACGATTGTAATAATGAAAGGGGGTATGGTTCATGTTCAACTCGTGAGGGAAAGTGTATTTGTGAAGATGGATATGGTGGGTTTGTTCTTTGATATAAATATTTTTATACTTTTAATGATGATATTCAAACTATTTTATGAATACAAATGTTATGATTAAAATTTAATTAAATAACATGAAGAGACAATTGTCACAGAAAATGTTACGACAAAGGAACGTGGAATGAAGACGCAAACGGAAAGTGTTTATTTGATTCACTCTTTTGCGACCAATACTGTAAATGTGAGCCAGGAACAACACTTAAAAATCACTTGTGTATTTCCTCTCAATGTACAAGTGGCCATATCACTGGAGATATGTGTAAAATCGGAAGTGATGGATGCAGAGAAAATTGTGAATGTCATGCCGAATTGGGATTTTTCAGTGATGGACAAGGAAATTGTAAACACGAATTGTGCGGAAATGGAAAAATAGACACCAACCCATTATTTACAGAAGAGTGTGATAGTGGTACCAATTGCAACTTGACTTGTTATTGTGAGGAAGGGTATGTAACAGATCCAAAAGATGTAAATAGCTGTTACAAACCATCTATTTCTATTGGTGAGATTTTTGGCATTGTCTTTGGGTCTATAATAGGGTTTATTGTTGTTATCCTAATACTTATTATTATTATTGTACTTCTTGTTAAAACAGATAAAGTGTCGATTGAAACTTTTAAACAGCAGCAACCGATATATTACTTGTACATCAATGGTTCGTCTAAAATAGAACCATCAAAACTCTCTAAATATGATTTGAAACCAACTTGTTTAAATTTTGGTAACGACGAAAAAGCGACTAATGTTGGTGACACACGCTTTGAAAGAATGGTAATTAAAAACAGGAGTAGGAACAAATGGTTTGTTATTTATATTTAATTATAAACATGTGCATGTCTTTTTGATTATAATGTAATTATAAAAGTATTGAAAGGTATTGATCAATAGGATGATGATTATATTCCACGTACCTAACTGTCCAAAATACGTCTTTCACTTCGACCCTCAAGTCTTTATATTAAGACCCTATTCATCAGTAAAAACAATGACTGCATATATAACTATTCATTGCACGACAAGAATAAAAGGGATGAATATACCTTA
>NW_004440286.1:26186-31065 GCF_000330505.1 Entamoeba invadens IP1
GTTTTCTAAATCTAAAACTACACTTTATTCGGTAGCAGAATTACTAAAAAATAAGACATTTAATAATTGGACTAATGATGACGCAAAGCTAATGGAAAAACTAAAAAAGAACATTTTAGCTCAATTATATTATAATATCACCATCACAACAGACGCAGCAAGTTCGACGCATATCGACTTGGATGAATTGAATATTTCAGAAAAACCAATAGCAGAAGGGGCGATGGGTCGGGTGTATATTGGGTACTATAGGAGTGTCCCTGTCGCAGTGAAACAGTTTCGATGGGAAAATCTGGATGAAGAGGAGATGAAAGAGTTGAAGAAGAATGTTATTCAAGAGTGTGAGATTATGAGTAAATTGAGGAACCCGTTTATTGCGAATTACATGGGATCGGTGACATATATCCAACAAGTATCCATGGTGATTCAGTTCTTTGTACTTGGATCATTGGGAGAGTATTTACGTAAAGAAAAAGAGTATTATGTAGTTCTTCCATATAAGTTGAAAGTACGAATGTTGTTTGATACCGCAAGAGGTATGCAATTTTTACATGAGAATCGAATTATGCATCTCGACTTAAAGCCTGAGAATATGTTAGTCAATTCATTCGACTCAAATAGCGCCTGCACTATCAAAATTACAGACTTTGGGACGTCAAGATTTACTAAGAAAACGTTGAAGAAAAACAATGAAGATAAAGGTCTTGGTACACCTATTTATGCTGCACCTGAGACTTTTACAGATAAATATACGTTTGCTGGTGATGTCTATTCCTTTGCGATAACTGCGTGGGAAGTCTATTACCAAGAAGAGCCTTACAAGGAGTTCAAATCAATTTATGAAATTAAAAACCACGTTGAAAAGGGAAAACGACTCCCTATTAAGGATGATATGCCTTCACTTTATAGTACAATGATAGATGAATGTTGGAAACAAAAGCCTGAAGCTAGACCGAATTTCGACAATGTAACTAAGATGATAGTCAGAGTCGATGACGATGTTGTAAATCACAGTTATTTGATTCGTGGATTCGAACAAGACAAGGTCGAAGGAATTACTGAAAAAAGAACAACCAGACTAAAAAAGCGCCTTAGTGAAAATAATGCAGACTGAATCAAAAATGTTTTATTGTTTAGTTTTGTTTGTTAAAAAATTTAATTGGGTTTTCTAATGTTCTATAATAATATTTACTAGTATTATGATTATAATTATTTGGAAAAAAGATCTATTTGTCTTGAATATTTACTATCAAACATATACAGTCAATAGCGTCTATTTGTAGTAAATGAGTGAATTTTGCAGAAAATTTTTTTTATATTGAAATTGATTTTTTATAAAAAATTTAGTTTTTATATCAACAAAAGTTACAGATTCGAGAACAAAAAATTTAATTATCGTAAACCCCAATGATTGGCCAGTTGTGCGATTAATAGACTCGACAAATAAGATTGCGACAAATAGACCCTTTTCACTGTACAGTCATTATTGTCTAGTAGACTTATTGTCAAGAAGACTTATTATGTAATTGACTGCTTATATTATCTAATTTTAGACTTTGGTCTTCTTGGCAATAAAATACAAAACCCGATTATTTAATAAAAACAGCTTTAATATAAAAAACACGGCAAAATCAATTTACTGGTATTATAACATAAAAATCAAATAATTTTAAAAATTAATTATTCGGATAAATAAAAAAGTTCTAACATTTTATCAGAAAGTATCAAGGGGTCAAATTCTTCCTTATCAGCATCAATTATTGTGTTTACAATCTCGCTTTGCAATAACGGATATTTTACTTTATTCTATTTTTTGAGTGTCTCTGGTAAATTCAAAGTCTTCGTTTTGATATTTCAAAATTAGTTTTCTGACAGTTTCTATTGATGTATTGACACCAATTTTTGGAGAAACATTTCTTTAATCATTCTGGCAGTAGCATTTGGATTGTTTTTTTAATTGACAGCAACTCTTTTCTCTGCTAATTCTCAAGAAAAACCCTTTTGTATTTAATGGTTTTGTCTGTTTTCATTATTTTGTGTTTATTCAGTTTATAAAATCTTTAAATCACAAAAATATTTAAATTTATTTATTTTGAAATATTTTTATTTATTATAATTTTAATATTAAAATGGTCAAAACATATTTATTTTGTCGATCTATTTTTAATTTATTTATAAGTTAATTTATTTTCAAAAAGTCTTCTTGACAATAACCATTTTCCCAAACCCAGTCATCTTGACAATAATGACTGTATTTATTTTAAATTATTTTTAAAAAAATTAATTTAAATTTTATTTTTTATGTATATATCAGAACTTAAAATAATCTTTAAATACACAAAATGCCATATAGTTATTAGAATTTAACTATTAAATAATACCATAAAAGTATTTAATTTTTTTATAATAGTTGTAATAAAAAACTTAATGATTTAAGTATACATAAAGCCTTGACAAAAAATTGGAAATAAAAAAATAGGGAAGAAGAATAGCAGCAAGAGCCAAAGCTCATCAGCAAGTCACTTGAATAATCTGATAAAAGCTCAAAGGACTTGGCCGATAAGATGAAAAGACAAAGTCCACGACAACATGGATAGACTTTCTGACGCTACAAAAGCCGGTTTATAATTTGATCATATAATCCAAGATATCTTCAATAAAATTGATTTGGACGTAGTCTTAAATAATAAATAAATAAATATTTTATTTATCAGTCTTAGGTAAAATACAAAAAAGAACCTGTGGCTGAAGCGAAACAAAGAACAATTAATAGTCTAAGTTGAATGGTGTTGTTGATATGATTTAACAATTTCAGTAAAAAAGCTTATAAAATAATTTTGTTATTCTCGAAAATGCATTTTTATTCCTTTTAAGTGTTAATAACATTTTGATTTAAATTAATATATAAAAACATCAATTATTTTCGTTGTTATTGTGAATTGAAATTGGTAACACTCTTAATACAATACATTATTTCGGTAAACACAGTGTTTAATTAACTTTATTATTTAAAATATTTCCAAATAATTTCAAAAATGTTTAAACTGTTTTTTAAATATTTATAAATCAATCTAAACTTAATTGATATTTGTTTTTAATGTTATTGGTTGAAAACGTTTTTATAACCTTGTTTGTATTTTCTATGAGTTTGTCGTTAAAAGACCCAACTCATAATGAATCTGTGGTGAACAAAGCTTTTTCGATCAAAACAAATGATTACACTCACCAACAAATAACCCTTAATATTTCATGTTGCTCTGACAATACTTACACATACATATCAAAGACACCAACAGCTATATCAACAGACTTTTATTTCGAAAAAGGAGTAGTTGTCGAAAAATTGTTTATTCAAACAGCAAACACACAAGAGAGATTTTACATCAATGATACAAACATGCCAAACGGACTATCTATTATTTTGGGTTGTGAAAGTAACAATTGTCGAAAAGCCACTAACGATTTGTATATTCCTTTTGTTGAACCAATTAACCAAGGAATTGCCCTCTATTCTTATAGAAATGGAAAATGGTGGGTTTTAAAGCATCCCAACGATCTCTTTTTATTTGTCAACGGCACAGAAGCGTCTGACATTTCATTTGATTTTAGCAATGATATTTCACAAATGCAGTACTATGTCGATTCAATTAGATATGCTGCTACTGGCTATTTTAATAAGATTGAAATGTACAAAAAAGACTCACTTCCCAATTTGAATATATTACCAATTTGTAAAGTAGGTGTCACAATGGCAAGATATGTTATAACAACACAGTCAATTATAATGCAAGATTGTTCATGTTTTTCTGTTGATAATAACAATAACATCAATTTCCAAACAAAATTTAATTATCCCGACTGTAACTTCAACAACTCTCTTTATGACCTAAATTTACAAACTACCTATAATTTAATACAAGGTGAAAAAAGTTACGACTTTGGACTTTCAATGTGGAATTCGTTGATTTTATCAGAAAATGTTTTGTACACTTTTAACTCTACAAATAATCAAATACTGACATTAAAAGAATTCAAAATGTCGAGTGGGGTTTCAGTGTATTTTGATGTGGAAACGGTCATCAGAAGTTTGACAATAACTTCGAAGGGAAATTTCACTTTTAATAAACCTGTTACGATTATGACTTTTATTATTAGCGATGATGTGGAAAATCAAATTCTCTTCTACATCAATTCAACAAATAATAATGATATTCAAACACCACTTACAATATGTGGAAATCGAGTCATTCACAAAAATTATTTGAACACTCTTTGTGACTGTGAATATAACAAAAATGGATTTTTCACATTTCAAGGTGAAGTCATGACCGACTGCACAATAAACCCACGCACCAATTTAAAATTGATTATCAAACATAACAACTATACTATTCAAAGCAATGAAAATTGGAAGTATATAAATTGTTCTGATGAAACTGTTATCAGTTCAACAAGCAACAATATTTTTATTTATACCTTTCATTGTTATATCAGTGATACTATATATTTTCAAGTGAATGTTGTATGTCAAACATTGTATATTTACAATAAGACTAGAATTATTATTAACAACTTCTCTATAAATAATTATAGTTTAAATGTGGTAACTGTTAAATTTGTAGAAGAAATCTCTGGAATTAATCAAAATGGAATTATTCAAATTAAAGGAGGCAAATTACTCTCATACTATTCGCAACAAATAATTCCATTAAATTTTTTGTTGACCGAAAACACAACAAATTGCTTTGACTTTATCTCGTCCTCAACACCACTAAATAATTTTCCATTTTTAGAAACAACAACAAGAAGATTATTTGGGAATAAATTGTACCGTGTTTGTTATGGACAAAACAAAGATTTTGATTATATAATTCAATGC
>NW_004440286.1:31165-33993 GCF_000330505.1 Entamoeba invadens IP1
AGAAACCAAATGCAAAATATGCAAATCAAATGAAATTTTGAATGCGGAAGAAACTTGTTCGACACTGAATGGGGTTATAACAACAAACAACAAAGTTCCTCTCGTTTGTGAGCCCTCGTATTATTTAATTAACAACACATGTAAACTATGTAATGAGACTTTTGGTAATCTGTGTCAAAAATGCACAATAAACAGTTGTGTATCTTGTGGATTAACAGGAGTAGTTAATACTGATGGATTGTGTTTATCACCCGATTTCAGTGAGTGTACAGAAAGTTTTAATACGTATTGTAGTGGCTGTTCAGACAAATCCGATTTCATCAAAAACAATGTTTGCATTCAAAATATCAACAATTGTGATGTTACAAATTTGAATGGCAAATGTGTGAATTGTGTGAAAGGGTTTTATCTTGATTATAATACACAGATGTGTGTCTCAACACCACAAACAGTGAACGATTGTAAGACTTTGTATTTCAAAGGCGATCGTTGTGTTCGGTGCAAATCGACGTTTTATCTTACTGAAAACCACGCATGTTTAAAATGTTCTGAAAAATGTTTAACGTGCATTTCCAATACAAATTGCATATTATGTGACAACAATTTGATAGTCAAGAATGGGTTTTGTGTTTCAGGATCTGATGTGTCAGACAACTGCAACAAAGTGGTGACAGGCACTTCGATATGTGCTCTCTGTGTATCGAAAACGTTCAGAAACGAAGATGGAAAATGTGAAAATTGCATGGAGAATTGTGTTGAATGTCGAAATATCAAAACATGTACATTCTGTGAGTCGAACCACTTTTTACTTACAAATTCAAGTGCTTGTATTTCGTACGATAATCTGATAAATTGTGAAGACAAAAGTGTTCGTGGGTGTTTAAAGTGTTCCTTTGGCTATTTCGTTGAAAATCAATTTTGTTCTTCCTGTGACTCCAAAACGACAAATTGTGGTATTTGCAATTTTGTCGGGAAGTGCACATCGTGTTTAAACGACTTTATTTTAAATGAATCATCTGAATGTGTATCAAAGAGTCAAGTGGATAATTGTATTAAAGTCTCGGATTCAAAGTGTACCAAATGTACTTTTTGGCATGTTCCAGACTACACAAAGACGAAATGTATTGCCCAAGCTGTATGGTGGGTCATTCTCTTATGTGTTTTGTTTATAATAAGTATCTTTGTTATTATTATCGCTATGTCTATCTACTTTTTCATTGCGATTTTGAACCACCACAAGACAGAAAAAATGCGAGAGAAGTGTTGTTTATTTGATATAAAGAAAACGAACATCGAATTTGTCAAAACTGATATTGTTGATATCGTAGTCAACAAGAAATGTATCGAATTCTGTGGAAAGACAGAAGGGATAACTAAAATACCAGTTGCTATTGAAAGCCGCGAGTTGATTTGTGTTGGAAATGTCGGTAAAAATGTTATTAAAGTGCAATTCAGTCTAAAAGATAATTGCACAAAATACTCCATTCGTACTGAACCAAAAATCATGACAATTCCAAAAGGAAAAGCAATCGAATTTGAAGTCTTCTTAACACCAAATTACTCGTGTATAATAGAAGACAAAATTGTATTGGTCTCTGCTAATCTAAAGAAGGGAGAAACGTCACAAATTTACATAGAAACAAAAGCTGAGACGGAGATGTCAACTCGATTAGACCCAGACGAATTGTTTGAAGAGAAACTTTTAGGCGAAGGTTCATTTGGTGTTGTTTACAAAGGGAAATTCCGAGGTAATGAAGTTGCAATTAAAAAGATGAAAGAGTTTGGAAATGACAAAACAAAAAGTAATGAGTTTGAAAAAGAAGTCTTAATGTTAGACAAATTTCGCAGTGAATATGTTGTCCACTTCTATGGTGCTGTATTTATACCAAATAAGATTTGTATGGTCACTGAATTTGCACAATATGGAAGTTTGAACGACTTGATAAAGAACAGAAGTAAAATAACAATCCAAAAAGGAGTTAAAATTAAGTTTATGAAGGATATGGCAAATGGGTTGCTCTACTTACACACAAATGGCATTGTACATAGAGATGTCAAACCAGACAATTTGCTTGTGTTTTCACTTGGTCTCGACGACAAAGTTAATGCTAAATTGACTGATTTTGGAAGTGCAAGAAATATCAACTTGTTGATGACTAACATGACTTTCACTAAAGGAATTGGTACACCTGTATATATGGCTCCTGAAGTGCTAAAACAAGAAAAATACAAGAAAAGCGCCGATATTTATTCATTTGGAATAACTTTGTACGAAACGTTCAAATGGGGAGAAGCGTACGAAAAAGAAAAGTTTAAGTTTCCATGGAAAATTGCAGAATTTGTGATTTCTGGAAAAAGACTTGAAAAGAAGGAAATAATGTGTGAAAAACATTTTAAATTAGTACAAAATTGTTGGAGCCAAAGACCAGAGGATAGGCCTAATATCGATGAAGTTGTCAACAATTTAAAAGCTTTTTAAATTTTAATTGACATCATTTGCTAGTTTTTACTCTTTTATCTAATATAAAAACATAATTTCTGTAAAATGCATCACAAAATGGTCTTCTGGTTTTTAAAACAAATTATCGCAATTAAAAAACAAATAAAAACAAAAAATTCAAACCCTTGAGAAAGCTGGCTTCAAAAAACTTAATCTTGAAACAATCGTAATTTACAAAAGAGTATAACAAAAAGATATTTATCTATCTCCTGTTCTTGGACATTTCCAAGCACTATTGAAATGTACTTATTTATTTGAAAGATTGAAAGTTGTTAATTTTTACAACTTTCAATATACATTTATTTTTACTGTTCTATAAAACTTGTAC
>NW_004440286.1:34093-40034 GCF_000330505.1 Entamoeba invadens IP1
TTTTAATTTTACTTGAAAAATATAAAAAACAAACTTGGAATTAAATTTTTGATTACCATAACACAAAATTCGCCAAAATAATAAAAAAACATTATAATTCAATGTCTACTTTTACAGAATCAGCTGGTTATGTTTCAGAAAAAAATAAAAAAGCATGAACGAGTAAAATTTGCAATGGGAGAAGGGAAATTATTTGGAACCATTTCAAAGGAGTGTGGGGTGTCAAAAGACACTATTACAAAAATTAAAAAAGGAGAAGAAGTCAAACCGAGAAAAGTTGAAAAGCACAAGAAAGTAGATTTTCAAGTTGAAGTAAATGTGGTTGAAAAGACTTTAAGTGATCCATTTTCTTCGTGTATTTCTGTTTCTTCTGTTTTAATTATTAAAAAATTCTATAGTATATCGCATAAGAAAAGAAAACAAGTTTGTATTAGCTAAACAAATAAAGAGACCAACAATGACAACTACATATATTGCAAACCGTTTGAAATTTCCCAAGACACAAATCGGAAATGCCAGAAATTTGAATAAATGGTTGAAGAACGCCATCATCTCTGATGAAAGCAGATTCTACATGTATTCTGATGGCAGATGTGTCTGGAGGAGAAAGGGGGATCTAAATGAAGAGGCGTTTGTTCCAACCCCAAAATACAACAGAGGAGTGGTGGTATAAGGAGCATTGGCAAAAACTTTAAATCCAAATTGGTTTTTGTTGAAGGTAAGCTAAATGCTGAATGCTACCAAAATTGCTTGCGGACTCCCGTTTGTTTGTGGACGCCCACAATATTTACAAACATTGAATGACATTTCAACAAGATGGTGCCAGACCTCACACTGCAAAGAGTACAATCGAATGGTTCAAGACTCTTGAGAAAAATCTCAGAGTTTCAGTCTTGAAAGATTGGCCAGCAAACGGTCTTGACTTGAGTTCCATTGAACACCTTTGGCACTACCTTGATTTAATCGTTTGAAAAGAAAGAGAAGTGTTTGACAGTCTAAAAGGACTGAGGTTAAAACCGTGTACTGTTGTTGTTTCAACGAAAAGAAAAATAAAAATTAGAAAAATATAGAATATTAGGATAAAGGGTTTTTATAAATTTTGGAAACGAAACAGAGTTTTGAAAAACAGTTTATATAAAGAAGTGCATTACACAGCCAAAAAAATCATCAAAGTTTTCTGGGCTGCGAAACATTAACGACCAAATCGATTTGATTTATTTTAACTGTTATTCTAATCAAATTATAAATAACAGTTTTGTTCATTGAGGTGTTAATTACGTTGACAATTGATAAAAGTACGAGGCATACGAATTGGTTTATTTAGATAATGTTTACTCTTTTTGACTATTTTTCATTTTTTGAAGTAAACATGGGTTTCTTCTTCTCAACAATTTTTATTTGTAAAGTGTTTATGTGGTAAGTTATCAATTTGTATTTGGGGCCTGGGTTGATTGAATTTTTTAAGCATTTTCAAAGTCAAAAAACAACTTGCACATCAATATTTTTGTTTCTAAGGTGCATCAATTCCTTTTCAATTATTTCAAATCCAAAAGAAGTATTATTTGAAGGATCTCCAAGTAAATTAATATCATAAGCTATCAATGAATTGCCAAGGAAAATTTTTAAAAGGACAAATTTTCTGCAACTTTAACGTTTTTTATCTTGACACAACTATTATATTATATTTTCCAAGAAAGTTTGTTGCAAATGTGATATCAATAAAGGCGCATGTTTGACTATTATGAAACCTTGAAAAAATTACGGCTTTTTGGAAAAGGATTGTATATTTCCATATGTTTCTATTATTTCATAAGATCTTAAAATACGTTCAACGTGTTTTGCGATACATTCACCATTTGTGGATTTCTTTCCTTTGTTGTGAAGACAATCAGATATTTTTGATGACACGTCAAATGGTATTTGAAGCATTCCTGAGCGATAAGCAAAGTTTTACATTATAAGTAGTGGAATATTGTTTGAAACAACATTGTTGTTCGTCTCCTTTAGAGTCACCATCAACAAGTTTAAAACTTAATTAGTTTTGTGTTTTAAACAAAGCAATGGAAGTAAAGATGTCTTTTTTCCACAAACCAAACATCACCAAGTCGAGTGGTTGTACAATATGTGATGAATGTGGCACATAGTTATTAATTTTGATGTAGTGACACGACAGCCATAACTTAATTTCTTCATTAATGTGACCATAAAACTGTTACATAAAAACGACTGCGAAAATTTTATGTGGCAATCTCAACTCTATTTTTCTTGTATGCACTTTTGGTTTGAAATGATGTTTCAACCAAACAACAAATGTTGCTTTTGAATAATCCACTTTTAAACGTTGAAAACAAAAGATATGGATATCTAAGAACATCGTCAACACTGATAGTAACTGTTGGAATGTTAACAAGAACTGTAGCCATCTATAAATATACAAGTTTAAACGGTACACATGAAACAAGATTTTGAATAACCAACTTTAACTTTATCGGTTATAACACTCGATGGCATCAATATATTGTTGTTTTTTTATCGGCCGGGTTATCAAATACAATTTCGTCTAAATTGAATTATAAACTGGAAGGCGTTTCGTTAAAATTGGTCATGTTAATACAGTTGTCTTGAACTTGAATTGGATCAACATTAAATCGACCAAAATCTTCACATATTTCTTTGGATAGTAAAAGCTGAATGTATTATTAATCCAGTGTATTGTCGTATCTCGCGAAATGTTGATATTGGGTTGGACTTTTTTTATCATTTCGATAACTGTGGAAACTGTTACAGCAAATTTTCTTTATGAACAGTAACGAATGAAATAACAAACTGCCGCGTATGTGTTATTGTTGAACAGACTTTTTCTTCCATTATCTTTTGCTTGATCATTTTCCCAATTTTCACATGTTCGGAAATTGTTCAACGTGAAACTTTAAACAATTTTGCAATTGTTCTATCTGTTGATTCTGTTTTTTCTTTGATCAAACAAATTTGATTCCTGTGATGATTCACGGTGAAAAACGTATGATTATAAGATAGTTTGTCGATAAGAACAAGAGAATACTTAAGGTATTCAGTATATTCCGGTCAAATTTAATTATCTTTCATTTATTGAAAAGATAGTGGCAATGATTTGGAGTTGCCGGCTTTTTAATGATGGAATCGGCTTTTGTTTAACAAGTTAGTCGAATCTATTCAACGAATTATCTTTTTCTACATTGTGTTTTGGTTTATAATTTTGTGTAAAAGGGTTTTCGTTGATAAATTAATTTTGTGGAAAACACGAAGGTTGCATATGTATTAAATAAAAATAATTTTATTCGAAATTAAAATATAATATTTCACTATTTGAAAATAATTTTTGTATTAAATGTTTTTACTATTTGATAGAATATGTTTGTCAGTATGTTTTTTCTAAAGTCTGTTGGCAAAGGTTTCTTTGTTTAATTGTCATTATTCCAGATTATTTTGATAATTTAAAAACAAAAATTAAAAACTGTTTAACTCGCCGACGTACCTAATTTCAAAGAACCAATACTGTTAAAAAGAACAATGTTTCTGTTTTTTTTGAAAAAATATATTATACAATGTAGTTCAATTATAATAAAACGAAAATGAAACAACGGGTTCAAATTGTGATCAAAAAATTGAGAAAAATGAAAAAAAATATAAAAATTTATAGTATAAACGCAAAAAATGGCAAAACATTAACACTGGTAAAATGAAATAATATTTATTTTGAAATAACATACTTTAAAAAACATAAAATAATAAAAAACTATCATCAAATTTGTTCGAAATGAAACAGAAATTGCAAGAAGTGACATGAAAATATAAGTGATAATTAATATAAAATATATGCACATACAATATTCATAACAATAAATTCAAAAATTTAAGTAACGAATTGTATAAAATGTGTATCTTCTTTGTTTGTTCTTCTTGAAAATATTATGTAGCAAGTCTGTCAACAATTTTTGTTTATTTGTTTTATATTTCACCCTTTGGTATTCAAAAAGCGACAAATCTCTAAAAGAGTTTTTATCAAAAAATAAATCAAACAAGCAATCATTAAAACAGTTTAAGTATCAAATATATTATAACTTTTAACACCATTTTTAATATGTATAATCCACATATTTTTGTTTTGTTATCCAACTTCTTTTCAAATATATGAACTGTTTAATCAATTATTCGTTGATGAAGTTTGACATTAAAATGTATATAATTACACATTTCAATAATCTAATGATAAAAGTGTTTAAATGTATAATGAAAACCATAATTGTGTTTTTGATTTTTCAAATAAAAAAATCAAACTTCTTCGTTTATCAATGCTATTTTATTGATTTATTTGGTGTATAATTTATATTATTGTTTTACATTATCAGTAATATATCTGTTTATTGTCAATTACAATAAATACATTTTTATATTATTCTTTATATCTAGGTTGCTCAATAATCAATTATTTTGCATTAGAGACGTTGTTTTATAAATCAACAATTATTCTTTTTATTTGCAACTTTAATCAGCTTCTATCTGTCTTTAAAGCGACGTCATGGTTTCGTTTTATTGTTGTGATTTATTACAACCATTTGACTCTATTTTTAATATAACACAGAAACATGTTATTCTATGCTAATATCAACTACAATTTTTGGTTTTGGTTCATTCAGTGAACACTGCCAATATGACACTATTTTTATGTTACTACTATTATAATTTATTTGTTTTGTCAAACAAAAAAATAGCACTTATTACATAAGCTTTATATAACTTTTTATCATTGTTTTAAGATTTTATTAATAATTATCTTAGAGTTGGCAGAAAAAAGTCTATCGATAGGATTAACCATATTTTATTATGAACAACGATTTGTATTGGTTTGTATTATTATTAAGTTTTATATTAAACTATCGAGCCGAACTATAATTCTATGAAATATCAACGCTTTTATTTGTGATTATATACAAAAAATAATTTGTACATTATAAAACTGTAAGTTACAACCATAATCGATCTCGGCTGATTTTACACATTGATAATTTCATATAGAAATTGATTCATTTGATTAATGGATTGAATGTGTGACATTTTAACATTCGCTGCGTTTTTGGCGTTTCTTTAATATATTTAAAAGTCAAAATTTGTTGTAATAAATTAATTGTTTCTAAATGCTATATTTAAATTTTTAATTATTGAATTGTGTTGTGATGATTAAACGAATAATCAAATGATTAATTTGATAACTTTCAAATTTGCTTTTTTATATACGTACTAAATCATTATTTTCAATTACAAAAACAAACATTAAGTGGTCGCAATTGACTGTTTATGAGGTGACACAACCACAACAACGAAACTCCGTTTTGTATTTGAAACGTCAATTTTATTAACGTAAATATAAAAAATAAACATTGTTTGGTTTTACAATTTTTTTTAATTATTTTTTGTTTTTAATTAATGTTTTTGAAATAACACAAAATGTTATTTGTTTATAACAATAAATTATTTATTTTACAATAATTTGCTAAAGTTGACTTTTTTCATTAACTTTTAATTGATTTAGTTGTAATTTATGTTCTTTTTTGCTTTCAAATTTTTATTTCAAAAATATTATAAATTTTTATATAAAAAATATATGCACAAAACATTTTTTGTATGAAAAATAAAAAATAATTCCATTATGATAATTATATTATATTTGGTTTTATCTATTTTTCAGGAAAATCACCTAATATTAATTACAAATTATTTAAACAGTTTTGAAACAAATTATTAAAAACTGTTAAAAAGAGCAAATTGGGTTGTTTACGAGATAAAAGATGATGACGAAATATGATATTTATTAAAAAATTATTATATAATGATGTTTTTCAAATATAAAAAAATCATTACATATTATAAAAAGGTTATGAAACTAATTAAAGACATTAATGTC
>NW_004440286.1:40134-41873 GCF_000330505.1 Entamoeba invadens IP1
CCCTGAAGAAATATCTGCTTTTGTTCTTCAAATTTAAAGAAACAACTCATCCATAAAACGGGAGTCAAAGAAATTAATATTCGTGCCGTGTTGTGCTGCCCCGTTTCGTTTAATGACGTACAAAAGGAAGCCACTTTAAGGGCTGCTCAATACGCTGGAATCGATGTCGTCAAATTAATCCCGGAACCAACTGCTGCCTTCTATTTCTATGGCATTCAAAAACACGCATTTAACATTGAAAATGATATCACCAAAAAAGATACAAAAGTGCCTACTCGATACCCTAAAATGCCAACTGAAATTAATGAAGGAATATTCTTGACCTTCGACTTTGGAGGAGGAACTTTGGACACAACCGTCGCTCAACTTAAAAATTCGAAGATTACGTTTTTGGCGGTGAACGGGGATCCGAAACTTGGAGGTATCGACATCGACTTAAAGTTGACAGAAATAGTCAAAATGAGGTGGAAAAAAGAAGATGAAAATAGATTCAATACTGTCTTTTTTGTTGGTAAGAAGCTCACTCCAAGCAACGAAAAGATATTAAAACGACGCGAATATAGACTTCGAAAATTAGTGGAAAAGGCGAAGATTGCTCTTTCAATAGCACAACAAAGTGTTGTTGATTTGTCAGAGTTTTATTGTGGAGTTGATATTGACGATGATGTTAAAACACCGAACATAGCAATTTCAAAAGAAGACATTGAAATTGGATGCAAAAATATTTTCCAGAGGTGTTTAAATCTTGTCGCACAAACACTTTTAGAATCCAAAGTGCCAAAGAACAAGTTGACTAAAATTCTGTTAGTAGGAGGCAGTTCACAAATGCCGTATGTGCAAACGCTACTTGAGAAAGAATACGGCAAAATAGTTTTAAAGGATTGCGACTGTAATGTAGTAGTGGCTGAAGGAGCTGCTCTATATTGTCGCAATATGGCACTTCATGGGGAAACAAATGTGAATGAAATTACATGTAACGAAATTGAAATGAGCGGAGTGGATAGTACTAACAAGAAGGTGGTGGTACCAATTATTGAAAAGGGAACAAAAATTCCTTTTAGTAACACGTTCCCCGTTTTTCCCATTAGAAATGACGTGATTGTCGAATTGTATGAAAACAAGAAGAAAATCGGCGTGTTCGTAATTGATAAGATTCAGAAAAAGACCAAAAATGAGTTGTTCGAATGCGAAGTTAAAATCAATACATTTGGTATTCTGGAGGTAAAATGTATCGGGGAAAACAGATGTGCAGTGAATGTTGACAGAGAGAGGATACAGACCGAATCCGAAGATATGAAAAAGAAAAAAGATTACATCGAGTCGTTCTTAAGTTGCTGAAAGTAAAGTCGAAGTGCATTACATTCATTTTTATTTTTTTTATAATAATTTATAATGTTTTACATTTCATCTACGGTTTATGATTTTCATATCGTAACATTAATTTTCTTCCATAGGTCTGAGCCAAGAAATTAAAAGAAAATGTAAGCGGTGCACAAACGGACTGTTTGAATGCGTTACAAAGTTTTTTTAATGCTCTGTATCACTCAGTCTTTATCGACTTGAGAAGACTACAAGTAAAAACATTGGTGTGAATTGCTATTTTAAACAACAATAAGTTGATGCAGTGTTTACTAACAACATACCAATGTTGTTGGCAAAATGTATTTTATTCATCAAATTATTTTTTAAATTTTAGAAAACATTTTTTTTTAGTTCGGTATGTTTGGTTTTAAAAAGTA
>NW_004440286.1:41973-44626 GCF_000330505.1 Entamoeba invadens IP1
TTAAATCAAAATAGATTTTTTTGTTAACTTCCGTTTGGTAAACAAAAGTCTTTGATTGCCATCCTATATTTTATTAAGAAAAATAACACGTATAAAACACATAAAAAAGCGGGCATAAATTTGGTCATTTTTTAAAAAGTTTGAAGGCAAAAAAAATATGATAATCTCGATCATCCACAATTTAGAAAAGCGTGTAATTGGTATGGTTATTAACTTTTGTTTGGATGATAGTCAGATGTATGGTTCTACAATCAAGTTATTATGCAGTCAAATCCACTAAAAAAACTTACAAATTTTAATTATTTTTTAAAAAAATTCTAATAGTACTTATTATAATATTTATTATAATACAAATCCTAACAATTTGACACACAATTACCATTTTATAATTCTCTTTCTTTTATGTATCAAATCATGGTTCGAAAAACCATTGCACGTTTTTCATTTTACACAATTCAAAAAGAGAAAGATAATAAAATTTACTTTCCAGCACACTGAATACGACAGTTGATATTAAAGTGATTGAAAGACTTTTTTGATTACTTTTTTTCTAAATAAAATAATCTTATATAGTTATTTTAATTATAACTACTAAAATACTATAAAATACTATAATATAATTAATAAAATAATAATAATTTAATATATTATAATATTACATTATACTAAATTATACTACATCATAATTATATTATACAATATATTTTATTATTATTTCATTTGATGTTATAAATTAATATTATATATATTATAATTATTTTAAATTAATATATATTCATAAAATTTAAAAAATAAAAGACATTTAACAATTTAAAATATGTAAACACAATAATAATCAACACATTTGTTGAGAATCAAAAGCAAAACAACAACTAGTTAATATTTCAATAAATCGTAATAATCACTTTTTTAACATTTTTATCTATTTTACAATAATTTTTATGTTGTGTAAATATCTTTAATAACGTTGTAACATCAAGTTGTCTCGAGTTTACATATCAATAATCAAATATTTATTAATGTTGTTTAATATTGTTTGGCGTTTAAAGCACCTTCTCAACAAGAACATTTGTTGTTTGTACCAAATGAGAAATAGTAATACTGAGTTTATTATATCATATTCTTGTAATTGATGTGTAAATATCAATATCTTAAACAATAAGTCAAATCCAATGATGGTGATTTAAACAAACTATAATGTTTATTAAATTTGATGATATAATGTTAGGAGTAGTTTGATATTTTTGTGTTTGTTATAACATGTGTTTAACTTGTTGCAAACTTTAAAATGAAGATATTACAATTGTGTTATTATACATAAAATCAACGATATCATAATAAGAAAATATATGTTATAACAATATAATCACAACAACATTATCTATTTTCATTGATATGTTTTAAATTTGTGTTGATCGATAAAAAGTTTTACATAGCAACATTTTTAATAAAAACTGCATTTATTTTTAAGTCGCTTTGGATGTTAAAATATGTGGATATATATTAAGTTTTGCATTAAAAACTTATAAACAAATACCTCCATATTTGTCAACATGATAAGATTGTCTACTTTTGTTAATACTTTTAATATTTTGATATTATTTAACAAGGATCAATTACTTATTATTGCCGTTTTATACATCAATAAAAGACCAACGCAATGTGATCTTATAAATGTTGTAATTACCTAATCGATAAACGATCAATTGTTTAATGTGTTTATTGCAAAGTATTTTTTTATATTATATTGATCAATCTATCAAGAAATAAAAACATTTCATAAGTTAATGTGGTTCGATTGTTTTGATTATATACAATTAATATTTGCATTGACTATAAGAAATCAATTTTACTGTAGTGATATATTCTTAAAGTGACTCTGTTATCTTCATATTAATATCAATTGTTGTTTATTTGTTTAAACTATTACAATAAACATTTATTAAATAATTATAATTCATTTTATCAACAAAAAAATGGTTTGAAAACCATATTATTTAAATATAATTTTATAGTTAAAATTTAAATGTTATTATAACTAATGAAAAAATTTATTATTTTTTTAATTTAATAAATATATTAATAAATAAATAACTTAATTTATTATATTTATTGTACTTAAAAAACCGTAAAAAATATTTTTTTAAGGTCAAACAAACAGACAAACAAAGAAAAATTAATATTATTTTGATAAAATTAATTATATTATTATGTATTATAATGAATTATAATATATTATAAAATAAATTCATTTATAATAGATAAACATTAATTCAATAGTTGTTCAGAAATGCGTTTTTTGTATATTAACAATAAAAAAACATATTTGGGTCATGATATTTATTTTGGAAATAGTTCCACAATTTTATAGTAGATAAATTGGTAAAAAAATATTTTTGTAATAACAAGACATAAATAATTCTCTTTTACCACAAATGAACAAATAGCTTGATATTATATATATTTTACTTTAAAAAATATAACATTTTACCATTATATTAAGTGAAAAAGATATTTAAAAAAAATAATTTAAAAAATTGATGTTGTTTTAACTTAAATAGAAAGACAAGAGGATGGTTTTATTATAGTTTATTTTAATTCATTCTTAATTATATTTTTTCGATGCTTTATTTGACTAAATATAAATTTCAAA
>NW_004440286.1:44726-48284 GCF_000330505.1 Entamoeba invadens IP1
AACAGACTTGAGTACAGATCTTGGTGGAAGTAGCAGATACTTAGAAGAAAAAACATTCAAGGATCGAAGGGAGAAAGGTTCCTAGACAACATTAATTGGAATGGGGTGAATCGATCCTAAAAGACGGATGTAGATTTAGTATGAATCAAACAAAACAAGGCTAGGCTAGGCTGGCAAAACAAATTTTCCAAAGACTTTGTTAAACTGTGTACCAAATAGTTAAATCAATTTGAATGTATTTGTTTATTTTCTAATTGTTTATAATTATAATAATATAATTTTTTAATACAACTAATTTAGTAAAAGTGTTAAAATTTATTAATAAAATTCATAGTTTTAAGGTTAGTAAATTTTATTAAAAAACAAACTATATAAATTGATGTTTTAGCATTTATTGGTCAAATCGGTTTGTTGCAATCAAAAAAACCAAAACAGTTCAAATTTATACAAAATTGATCACAAAAAGACTGAAATATTTTTACTCACGAACGTTTTTAATTTTTTTGGCGTGAGGAAATTATGATTGTTTTCTTTGTTTTGTTTCATGGCAAAGTTGATTTTGTTATAATTTGTGTTGTGTGTATTACGTTTTGACAATTATTGTTGTAAATTTTAGACATGTTTTGATTTATTTGTCATCTTTGGATAGTTTTAATGTGTTGTGATTTGTTATATTTGGTTTTTAAAGGTCTTTGATATAAATTATATTTTGTAATTCAAATGGTATTTTAAAAATTGCCATTTTAAAAATATGTTTTGATATTTTGGATATTATGTTTTTTGAATTGTTATTTTTTTAGTATTTATATTTATGTTATTGAAATGTTATCGATCCCGATAAATGAAGTATTTATTACCTATCATTTTTGGGTAAATATACAACATTTCAATATGTATGTCTTTTAACTATTTTTATTGATATTTTAAGTTATATATTTGGTTGATTAATTTTATTAAGAGTAAATTTATTTTTTTGTTCTATAACTGTTTTTGATTTATAAACGTTTCTAAATAAAATGCCCGATTTTGTAGAAACTTTCTCGACATATCCATCATAATAAACAATAATTAATTCCCGTTTGTTTTAAAGATATTCACGAAATATAAACCAAAAATATTCCCAACAAATTAGGTCGAATGCTTATAATATTAATTCATTTTTTTTTGATTAAAATGAAATTTTCCTAAGGCAGAATGAAATCAGGATAAATATCGGAGGGTTTAAGAGACCCTAAATGTATTGCTAGTTCCAATTGGAGTTTTTTTGACAGACTAAAAAAATAGGGAACCTTGATATGATGATACAAACACTTATATTTATAAACATAACAATTCTTAACACTTTAAATAACGCTTTGTTTTTTGTTTAGCCTGTTATTACTGGGATATTAATTCAATTTCAAATGATTTTCCCCTTTTAACTTGTGTAATGTAATGCAAATAATAACTACTTCAAAAACTGGAAATTTATTAAATAAACTCGAGATTTCGAATTTTAGTTTATTTAATTTTTGTTTAATGTTATTTAAAGTGATAATCAAGCAAAATAAATAATAAACTGCTTTGTTTAAATAAAATAATTATTGAAATTAAACCTCATTTCTAAAAAAAATACGATTAAATGATTTATTTTATTCAAAAAACAAACTAGTATATATAATATAACAAATAACATCTGTTTAATATATGACTCAATTGGAATTGGTGTACCTCAAAAATGTTGTTCTTTATATGACAAATACGAGTGATATAATATCATTCATTTGTATGAACAAAAAGTACAAAGATGTTGTCGACTCGATGTATATTAATCCATACAAATTGTCATATTACAATTCTGTGGAAAAAATACAGAAATTGTTTCCAGCGCTTCAAACATTATATTTGACAGACTTGATCACCAAAAACAGAAAATTGCAGACAGACGTGACACACCTTGAAATCGACTTTTTGTCGTGTTCAAAAACTTTTCTGTTTATACAATTCAATAAAAAAAACATCATTGAAAAGATCAGAAAACTTCGAATCAAATTTTACAACTTGGACTGCTTAACAAGCGACGTAGAGATGTTTCAGAATCTCCAAGATCTATTTGTTGACCTTTCAATGTTCACGGCAAATTCAAACGATCGACTTTTCGAAATGATTGGTCACAGGACTTTGAGAAGAGTCATTTTGACAATTTATGCAAGTCAACTTGAGGTTTTTTCCAAGTTCGATTATTCGAAACACCCATTAACAGATTACGTCTTTATTGTAATCGAAATGGATCTGGATGATATAAAAGAAAATTCTAAAGTGACACAAAAGAAATTGCAGTATAGAAATGTCAAAATTTATAGTGCCATTTATACTAATTTTTTCGATTTCATCCCAATAGGTGTTCTACAAAATAGTTTTTATAATGTATTTGTTACACATTTCTCTGATTTTGATGAAAATGATAAACATTTTTCTCGTGATGTATTAAACCGCGACCAAATTCTGGTAGATTCATATTGCGATAAATGTGATGTTGCAGTCACCGAAGTTATCAACAAGTGTTTACTCAATAATGTTGTTCTAAAAAATTACAACAATGATGACATTCAAACTACTCAAAGAGGATATCTAAGAAAAATGTCACATCACAGACAAATTTTGAATTTTGAGACCACAACCATTCGTACAATTTCCATGTTCAATGTTATTGTTGAGAAAATTGTGTTACACCAAAGTGTCAAACAAGTAACATGAAAACGTGTATGGTGATGTGTATTTGGACGACTGTGTTTTAGAAATGCTTGTTATTAAAAATTACAACGGAAGGACGCTTGCCATCAACAACACTGTATTGAATGATTTTTCATTAACTGATACGCAGAAAACATGTGTTTCTTTCGTTCACAAAACAAGTCCAAGTAGTGTTGAAATTACTGATAAAATGGTGTTAAATTGTGATGTTATACAAAGTTTTAGTGTTTCTAATTATGACCCCTTTGATTTTATCGTTGAGAGTGATGAATCAGATGTGAAGTGTGAATTTGTTGCTAAAGAAGTGAATTACAATGGTATTTTAAAACGCATGAGTATCAGTAGATATGTTGGAAATGCCGACTTGTCCTTCTTCGAAATTAAATCATTTGATTTGAGGCAACCAGAATTTAGTAATAACACAAAGGTATCACTAACACTTGGAAATGTAGAGGAAGCAATTTTTTTAAATATGAATTTCGAGAAACTTGAATTGGGAATTGTTGTGAATTTGGAAATGTACAGCACATGTGTTACATCTTTGGTCGCAAAGCATTTATACACATTTGGATATCAAGATTCGACCTTTGAAAACATAAAGGCACACACAATTGGTAAAATTATTGGTCTTAGAAACTCAATCAAAAATTTGGAGGTTGAAAAGAAAGTTGAAAAATTCGTTCTTAAAATACTCGGACGTTTTGATCATTTTTAAGTTCTTATTCGTCTTTGTTCACAGCTATTTTAATATTGTACATATAAAAGTACATTATCAATTTATATAACAGACCAAATAAATAAATCAATTCTTATTTATTTTTCACC
>NW_004440286.1:48384-69445 GCF_000330505.1 Entamoeba invadens IP1
CTCCATAAAATACAAAGTGTCAAATAGTCACACTTTGATGATTTAATAAAATAGCTTCTGGACATCTTTCAGATACCCACTTTGATATCTGTTCTGTGCTTTTTGTGATTTTAAGTTCGTTATTACCCAACACAAAGATTTTATGTAAAAAGTGTTGAGTATGCAACCATTTTGCAAATTTTCGTATTGAATATTCTTTACTATTCGAAAAGTCACCGCAGTGAATTAAAAAGTCCCCATGTGGTAAAGAAAGAAATGTATGTTTTCGGTGTGTGTCTGATATAATCACAAAAGATACAGAGGTAGTTGCGATAGACATTGTAAAAAAATTATTGATTTTTAAAGACGAATTCAATAAAAAAATTTAATAATGTTGTTATATTTTCAAAAATAATTATAGTTATAATTATTATATAATTATTATAATAAACTCGATTTTATTAGTTAAATAACAATTTAAATTATTGTATATTTATTCGAATTGTTTTAAATTATTGACATAAAGGAAGACAGTCATTTGTATTCAGAACAGTCTATGTGCTAAGATGAACATCATTAAACGTGATTTAACTAAAAAAAATATTTTTATTGGAAATTTGTTTCATTGGATGTAAATAATAAGAAATAGTGCTATTTATGAACACAATAAATAACTAAAAATGTTGTTCATTGTGATTTGCAAGTTGATAAAACAATTATTTTCGCCAAATATTATTTAAATTCGGTTTTGAGTTTAAAAGTTGGATATTTGTCAAGGTTTGACAATATTTTTGCTTTTGGGATAATCTGAGTTGACTTGGATATAACAATAAAATTTGTTTTTTTTACTCTTTATTAAAATTCTTATTATGTTCATATAAAAAGTTGTTTATTTAAATTAAAATAACACCCAGTTCTTGGTTGACTTTCTTTTTCCAAAATGTTTATTGTAAAAGATTGCTATTTATTGAAAATCCACAAGAAAACCATTTTGTTTGTCATAAATGTTAATTTTTAGATAGTCTTTTCCAATTATTAAAATTTGTAAATAAAAAAATGTTTTTATTTTTATAAAAGTTATAAAAATAATATTAACACGTATTATGTAATTGTTGTTTATTTTAATCCAATTCACAAATAATAATATTACAAACAGATATTTTGATTGTCTACAATTGTGATGGTTTTTAAATGTGTGATGTTATGCACATTATAAACTTTCATAAAACATGTATAAATTTTTATGTTTCAAATTTCCCGACTTAAGACCAATTGAATTTTGTTGAATGTTATTTAAAGTACTACCAAAATCAATAAAAATTAAAACGACTCAAAATCGTCGTCTTCTTCGACCACGGGTTTAATTTGTTTTGACATAGACAGTGCGTTTATGACATAATTATGTTCATAGAATTGTTTCCACGACAATCTGTCAACCTCGTGATGTGTAATTAAGTGTTTAATAAGATCCTTCAAATCCTCATCGATTACAATTTCTTCTGAGAAGCTGACGGGTTGTTCGTTCATCATGGCGTTTTGGAAGAGCACGTAATCGTCCGTGAAAGGAAATTCGAGTGTTGCCATACGATACAAAATGACGCCCAAAGAGTACAAATCGCTCTTAGAAGAGTATGGCAAGTTCTTTCTAATTTCCGGAGCTTCATAGATAGGTGTCCCCACTGCAGACCCCATCATATCGTTGAGTCCTCTAGAAAATCCGTAGTCCGCTATTTTAACAATTGGAAATTTGAAGTTGGACTTTTTCAAGAGTAGATTTGCCGGTTTCAAGTCTCTGTGGACAATTCTTTTATTGAAATGTAAGTAGTGGAGTCCTGCAGACACCTCTCCCAAAAAATAAGAGACTTCTTGGTTGGACAATGGCGCCTCTTTTTGGACTAAATACGACTCCAAATTGCCAAAGTCGCAGTACTCCATGACCAAATAGAAGTATTTCCCAATGACATTATTTCCTCCGACAAAGTCTGCCACAATTGACTTATTCCACGTGAAAAAGTCTTTGTACTCAACCAGATTTGGGTGTTTGCAAAGTCTCATACACGTTGCTTCTCTTAAGAGTGACTCAAATTTGTTTGAAATTTCTTTGACTGCGTATTTAGTCCCGTCTTCGGTCTCCGCCAAAAAGACTTGTCCGAAGTTACCGTGGTCCAGCATTTGAACTGCCTTATAATTCTCTCTCTTCCCCTCAAGTCCGTATTTGTGATTTTTGCACATCAAAATGAATGGGTGCTTTAAGACCTCTTCCATCGTAATCCGGTCATCCGGGTCGTATTTGAGCATTCTCTCTAATAAGTCCGCAGCCATGTCATTCTGCACAGCACTTCGAACGTTAATAACAACTTGCGCTTGAAGTGCGCTGAATGTGTCCATTTGAAGTAATTGGAATGGACACCGACCAACAAGAAGTCGATATATTAAAATGCCAAAGGACCATACATCACTTCGACTGTGACTGTAAGAGTCTAAAAACTCCGGTGCAGCGTAGTCGATGTCCATCAACGAAAGGTCTTGTGGGGACGTCCCATCGATCGATTCACAAAGCGCGAAATTCGAAAGTTTGGCTTTGGGAAACACAGAGGCCGGGTCGCGATTGAGTAAGACATTACAGGGGTATAAGTGCAGGTGTTGGTAATGTAAATTCTCGGTGATGTACTCAAGACCAACAGCAATGTCACTGATGAAAAATAAATTCTCGTCTTGTTGAATGCTCGGATTGCTTTTCCAGTACACATCAAGACTTTGGAAACTACAGTATTCCATTACGCTCCAATACTCAAGTTCTCCTCTCTGAATATGTTAACTTATTCATTGAAATATTACTATATTTATATATTATATTAAATAAATTCGAAAAAGTAATTGGTGATAATAATTCGTATATCAAGTTTTATAATAAAGTTGATTGAAAAGGTAAAACACAGTGTAATAAAAAACAACAATAAATAGTACTAATATCAGACATTTGGTATTGTATATTAATATTGTGATTTAATAATACTTGTTGAGACACCAAAGTCTTTATTTAACTCTCAAATATTAATAAAATTATATAAATGAATATAATAAAATCGTTTTAATATATTAATAAAATATCATAGTCTGGTTAATTAAAATATTATAATATAAAATTAAAATAAATAATTTTTATATTTTTTTAAAATAATAATAATATAAATATTAAAAATTACGTAATAGTGATAATGGTAAAAATACTATAATTAATAACAAACAAATTTGGTGTAAAACGAAGTGTTATAATGGAGGACATGAGGGTTGTCTGTGTGACACATCATTCTTGAATATGCTTCTTGTCTTTCATTTTCTTTTTTCTTTTTTTCGTCGACTTTAGTAATTTTGATTGCAACAAGTTGCTTTTCCCGTCGGCCGGCCCCACTACTTTCCAAAGCTTTAACAATTGTTGTTCTATTATCTTTGTATATATCGGAATCAAGTGTATATTTTTTAATTACAGAGAATGGGGCGGTGGGAAATTCACTCATTTTTTTAATGAGTTCTTTTTGAATTGATAGTCAAATTCTTCCATTTTAATTGATTTATTATAAAATTACTATACTTTTATATATAATTGTTAAAATATAGTATATAATTATCTTTGTTATTGTTTAAATTATCAGAAATAAAATAATTTGAATTAAAGAATGCGATAATAAAATAATAATTAAAATAGTATTATTTATATTAACTTTTAAATTGTAATATTTGCAAAATAAGCTTTTCCTGCCATTGCCATTTGGATTAAAAAATATTAGTCGCTGTTTTTTTGAAGGTAGTTTACTTCTCAGCTATTGGCTGAACGCAGCTTTTGGAACATTTTTTTTCAATTCATAGTACCACTCGGTATATATTGACAAAGGTGACTTTTGGCATTTCTTGAATTCTGGAATTAATCCCAATATATTCAAGTTTTATATTGTTATATTTTAAATATAGTAAAATAGATGGTATTTTTTTATAATATACATATTATATTTAATAGTGAATAAAAATCTTATATGAGAGATGGTGGCTGAAAATTTCTATATATTTGCCAGTTTTGTGATAATATGTTTTATCTTTATATCATTTAAATTATCAAAACTCAAGTAAAAAATATTGAAACAAATTTATTTTTTTATTATTATATAATGGTTTTTGAAAAACACTTTATTTTTTTTAATAACTTTATTTAATATTTTCAATCATTAAATTACAGCTTGTATATAAAAATAATTATTACCTTGTCCAAAACATTATTATTGTTTTTCATAAAAATTTGTGTTTTAACGAAAATGTGAAGATTCAAATATTTTTTTTTATCTTTTGAGTCTCATATTTTGCCGAATTTATATATAAAAAGGATTATACTAATATTGTTAACAAGAGTTTTATGACTGGTGTTTGCCCATATTGTCGTGTTTCTAATAATTGGCAAAAATGCTCAAAGTGTGGAGCTTGCCAATGCAATTCTTGTGGAGCTGATTGTAGTGGAAAGAAGAGAGGTTCTTCCAACCATTGCAATGGCTGTGGATGTACTGGACAGTCTTTCCAATATGGCGGAAGTTCAATAGCACCAGGTTGGGCTAAATAAACAACTTTTCGTTTGAATTTGTTGTTATATATTATATCACAATTTATGTTGTACAATAAATAAATATAATTGGCTTTTGTATTCTAATTCAACAAAGAAACTATTATTACATTTTTTATAATTATGAGACAACGACAAAAGATCTCTCTGTAAATTAAATATTGAATATTAATAAGAATCTTTATATTATAATTAACTACTCTATAAACAACTGTATTCATATTAACTTAATATAACTAATCTCTTTTTATATCAACTAGTATTTTTTAATTGATTCTTTGTTTTATTCAGTTTAAACTCGCACCATCATATCGAGATAAGAATAGTAAATATATTGAATGTCGGAAAAATAAAATAAATAACCATACAACTTTGTGTTTTTGCGCTAATAACCAAAAGTTATTAAGTTCCATTACAAGTTTTTTGTACAACTATTCTATCTAAATAATACCAAATTATATTTATTATTATCGATCAAATGATGACAATATATTAGTTATGGTGTGTTAAATATCACAACTAATATAACAGTACCAAGTTTCTATCACTTTATAATCATTTTCAATGATGTTGCCAAATAATAATGATTATAATTATTACAAATATTGTTATAAAAATTAGAAACAATAAACTCATTACACTTTTGGTTGTTTAAAACATACAAATAAGATTAATTTTTTTTGTTGAAACTGGTTATTGCTTAATTTCAAATTCAAAATTGAAAATATAAACTTACAAGTTTATTAATAAATAAAAAACAATAAAACGACACACTCAATGATTACTGTAACGTGCATCTTGATTGATTTTGATAATCGTGATTGTCATAATCGTCATAATCATCATATTGTGGTTGAACTACTACATCTTCTGTTTGTAAAACTGTTACTTTACCATTAAAGTTATTAATAGTCTCTATCTTAAAGTCTGTTATAATCTCTTTGAGACATTTTGAACAATCTACTTGATGTACTTTTGTGTTTTTTATTACCAACGATTGGACGTTGCTCTTTGAGAGCAACACTTTATTAATCAGAACATCATCCAATACTATTTTTGTAACAGAAAAAGGTATACTTTCAATGGAATTTGTCAACTCTGTTTTACAATTGTCAATTTCAAGTTCTCTTAAACGTAAACACACACTCCAATTTCTTGCTCTGTCCGTTTTGAGTTTTTCTAAATGTCCAGGAAGTTTCCAATCAAATTTTCCAGTTAATTCCAGTTCTTTGACGTCCATGAAATCGACAAGTGTTTCGTTTTTTTCTCCAACTCTGAGTTGCAACTTTTTAACTGAATTTGGAAGTTTTAAATCGATATTGTTATATAATTGGAAGACACTCACAGCAGTCAAGCTGGTGACTTCTTTTAAATTAAATACACTTCCAAATCGTGTTCCTCTCAAATCAAGTTCCATCAAATAATACTTTGAATAGTTTTTTTCAACTTCTTCAATTGATTCTGGTCGCTTCACACACTCGTATGTCAAAAGTACTTTTTCTTTTGATATTTCGTCGTCTGGAGATACAAATTCGTATTCTTCGTTTTTGTTTTGATTTATATTTCGATGTAGAGGTATATACTTTGTTGGCAAAAATTTGGATGAAACAAAAGTCGCATTTTCACATAATAAATCAGATTTCTTAAACTGTTCAGGGAAGTCTGTTACTATGTAAAATCGTGTTTTGGACAACGCGCAAATCTTCTTAATATGTTTTCTAAAAAAGATAAGTGCACTATCAAGGTATTGAACTGAACCTTTTGCATATGCAAATCTGTCTGGGTCGTCACAAAGAAGATACACTGTTGACACTTTTGAATCTTCAAACTGTGAGAAGTCGACAAATTGGCCCCAAATTGCATCGTTGAAATTCATTCCTCCATAATAGTTCGTATTTTCGACTGCTTCAAAGTAAAGTTTCAAATTTTTTAAATTTGGAAACTTTTTAATGTCAAAATTTGAGTTAGAATAAAGTTTTTTGTCTGCCACTCGCAAAGAAAAGACGATGGAAAGTTTTGTGATTTTGTCGAGAAGAGTAGTTTCCGTGAGAAGGTCAAAGTATTCGGAAAATACAAGGGAAAGCTCAAGAATGTTAGCAGAAGGAAAATATAAAGAATGAGGAATATAAGTGGATCGTATTGTTTCGTGTTTTGAATAAGAAAACATTTTCATTTCTTCATTGAGTGTTTTAAGTGAGTAAAATGGATTAATGCGAAGCATTGTAAACGCTGTGTGACAGTTTTTTGATACCAATAAAAACGTTTTGAGAGTATCTAAAGAATCTAAATAGAGAATTACATTCATTAAATAAACACGTTGAAGTTGTTCCATTTTGTATTATTTAATAGTTTTTTATTCAAGTATTGTTCCTATTAATTCGATTTGTCAAAATGGTTGTTTAATAATTAATTAAATAAAAATAGGATTTCGATAAAAGACCCAATAATGACTGTTTTATGTATTAATCCAAATTTGTTTTTATCTTTTTATTGCAAACAATAAAACATTATTTCAATATATCATATGTTATAATATAACTTTTAAAAATCATTAATATATCGCCTTATTATATTAAAAATTGAATTGAAAAACTGTTTTTTAATAAAACTTTTTATTTATTTGTATTTTAAATTACAACTATTTTGTTTCAAAAAATTAATTACACAAATTAACTCTATCAAAAATAAACGAACAGTATTAAATATCTGTAATTAATCTCCATTGTTTTTCTATTATCTATCTTATTTAAAAAGGTTTAATAGATACGAATCGCCTTTAAATATCGTTGTATTATTATAACCTTTTGCTATTTTAGAATCTACAGCACCAAAATTCTGATTTGTTTTTGTGTGTTCAACGCTTTCTGTATGGAGTTGAACTTCTTGAACATCAACATTAAGTGATTCTACAATTTTCACTTTTTCTTTTTTGACATTTGAAATTAAGACATTCTCACAATTAGTAATTTCGACATTCACAACTGGCGAAACTACACAATTTCTTAATTTTTGACAATTTATAACAATTAGTTGTTTAACATTATTTCCAATAATAATTGTTTCTTTATCATTGATATTTTTCAAAACAACTTTTTCGGTGCAGTTTTTCAAGAAATTTGTATTGATATCACCGCCGTCTATTTCAACAAATTCGATTGCATTTGTTGTGCAAATTCTGTTGTCAATTACAGACTTTTTGATGACAATACTACTCACAGTATCATTCTTTTTATTTAAAGAAAGTCCCAATTGTTCAAGTGTAATTTTAGAGTCTTCGATAAACAAGTTTGTAAAAAGAAATTCATTGTTAAAAGACACTTCAGAACATTTCAATGTAATTTTGTTTAAAATTTGAACTGTTTTTATGTCGTTCAACAAGACTTTGAGTGAACTACCAATCACTTCAAAAATGCCGATTTTGGTGTCAAATACCCTTTTAAGTGTCCCTTCAAAATTTGTTATTTTAAGACGTGAAATGTAGTTCACACCATTTGTTATCGTGTTTGACACACAAAGAGTTAACACAACATTTTGAGCATTGAAAAGCTCAACAAATTCTTTTGAAATGATTTTTTCAACTTCTTTTATTTCTTTTAATGGTTTCTCTTCAGACTCCTTTTTGGTCTTTTTTGTTTGCTGGTATTTGAGATATTCAGAAAAAGTCATTTTGTTCAAATTAACCGAGTCGTCTTCTTCTTTTTCTACGTCTTTTAATATTTCATTGCGTTCGTTGTATTTGTATTTAACTTCGACTTTTTCTTTAAACCCAAAATC
Source organism: Entamoeba invadens IP1 (assembly GCF_000330505.1). NCBI lineage: Eukaryota > Evosea > Mastigamoebida > Endamoebidae > Entamoeba > Entamoeba invadens. The sequence continues at coordinate 56,744 of NW_004440286.1, forward strand.
TTCGATTTGAGTATCACATATTTCTTTTTCAATTCGAATGGGTTTAAAGTCTGAAAATTCAATAGTCGTATCATTAGATATTGAGCACTTTTTGAGGTGTTTGTATACCCCTTTAAAGATTATTTTGTCGGAAGAAATAGCTTTGATTTCTTCTAAAAAACCATTTTCATTACAAACAACCAAATTGTGACACAGCGTGACAGATAACATTTTCACATTTGTAAAAACGTTACAAAATGTGAAATTTGAAATTTCAAATAATGAAATACTTTTTGTTTGTGAGAAATTGATTGGCTGTGATTCTTTTATTCCATTCAAAAGTACATGTTCACTGTAAATGTTACCGTTGATAATATTGGACTCAAAAAGTTGAATATTTAAAGTTGAAATTAGATTTTTAAAATTCAGATTTTGACACTCAACGAATTTCAAATCGTTAAATGTCTCGTTTTCAGATTTTATAGAAACGTCTACGCATTTTAACATTTCCAAAGTAACAAGACGATTTGTAGTCTTCCCAAAATTAATTTTAAATTTTTTTATATTTGAAAAAATAAAGTGCCGTTTGTCTGTAATTTCAGAAAAATTAAGAGACAAATTGTTACAATATGCTGCATCAACAATTTCACATTTTTCCAAGTCAATTTTCACGTTGTTTGAATCGTGAATTTTAACTTTCTTAAGACGTGGAAATCCAGTCACATTGCAGTTGGTGGCATGTTGTAAAACTACTTCTTCAACACTTCCAAACACTTCTCTTTTATTTATTGCTGTATCCCACATTTTCATTTTGCTACCATTTTCTGTCTCCATTTTACTCACAAAATTCGTGTTTTCACAAAGAACAAGTTTTGTTACTTTGAGGACATTTTGGGTGTCTTTGTAAACAGAAAACAGCACATTTTCTCCAGTGATTTTTGTTATATTTTTGATATTTTTTGGGAGAATTACACAAAATGAATTTTTTGGAATATAAAAAGAAGAAACGTAGTAATTCCCTTTTGCAATCATTGTATATTGTTTAAATTCAATTTCCCCGACAAAATGAGGAAATTCGTACTTTAAAAAGTCGACGTCCATTGTAATAAGAAATTCAACACTATTACAAACACTGTTATTAATCATTTTCAAAATGTTGTTTTCGTTATTATAAACAATGTTTGTGTTTACTAAAAACGTCACTTTTGAGGGTGTTAAAGGTTTCACAAATTCAATTTCTGAAGGGTCGATTATTTCAACATAAATGTCGAAATCATGTTTTCGAGTGAACGGCAAAACTGCTTTTCTTTTGCGAATAAGAACCATTTTAGTATTAAATTTATTGACTTTTTCAAAAATTGAGTCGAGTTTGTCTTCATCAATTTTATCAGGATTATCACTGCAAAAATCCAACACAAATACCACCTTTTTCGGTAACAACTGTTTTGCTGTTTTTGTTGTGTCAAAATTGTTAACATATAACTCAGCTATTTGAAGGGGTATTTCAACATTGTTGACTCCTTCCAGTTGAGTCAATGCTTTGAAATACTCTTTGTCCCATATAAAGTCGATACCAATAGAGATGCTGCTCACTTTGGTTCTTTTTAATGTTTCAATGTCAATTGGATTTTTGACATTTCGAAGAAATTGTACATTGGTACAGAACTTGTCGGGTATTATAACGGAGTTGCAATTCATTGTTGTTGGAGTGAATTTGGCTACGTAGCTTGTTATGTCATTTCTATCAGAAAACCACGGATTGACGTGGAGTGATGTCACTGAAACTAAACATGCTTTGTTCACTTGTAAAAAAGTTGTGATGTCTGACATGGAAAATAAATGAAGAGCAATTTTCATCAAGTAGACCATCTCAAGATGAACCATTTTGTTGTTTTCTAAGAGTTTCTTTGTTGCTTTTTGTTTGTTAAAATGGATTTTTCGTTATTTTTTAATATTTCTATTAATATAAACCAATGAAATACAATACATGTGTAAAATATAAAGCTATACATGTAACTTAAATAATTAATTTGGAAAGATCTGATTATAAAGATTGTTTTTTAATTAAACAGCCAACAACTTTACAAAGTCAGTTTTTTAATGTTATATAGTAAACGAAAATTTAGCTTCAATTTTGTCTAAACATCGGGCATTGGGTAAAACGCGAAAAAACCGAAACAATTGGGATGGATTTTTATGACTGCTATTAAAAAGGGACCTACATTTATTACCATGACGTTTACAAAAAAAAATATTTGCCGCGAGTGTTTTTTGAAGGAAGTCCACACTTCAGCCACTGTTTGTGCGTCCCCATGTCACCCACTTTTCTTGTCCGTACTGTGTATAGGCGGATGTGGTTCCCCCCCCCCCGCTTGCGAGGGGGGGACAGGGGGATCCGCGCCAAGGGAGGACTTGGAAAGTGGGTAAAACGGTGCACAAACAGACTGTTTGAGTGCGTCTTTATGAGCCTTCTTTTCAATGCTCCGTCTCACTCAGTTTCACTAACTCGAGGTTAATTTTCGGCATTTCTTGATTTCGGGAACCAGACTAAATATTATCCAAAACGCCCATTTACTATAATTTTAATTAAAATATTATTAAAATAGTTAAAAAAAAATTCTATATTTAGATGGTGTGAGAGTCGAATGTGGTCCCATTGGAAATATTTTAATTTTAATGGTCCAAAAGTATTGGATAACGTTAGAGATTAGATAACGCTTAAATACAGACTGTACTGTTTTTTAACAGTTTTTTTAATAATTTGTCACAAAACTTTTAAATAATATGGATAAAATATTGGGTGATTTTCCCGAAAAAATAGATAAAAACAAATATAATATAATTATCATAATGGAATATTTTTTATTTTTTATACAAAAAATCGTTTTGTGCATATATTTTTTAACACGTTCAAAACTGAAACGTAATAATAATAAGTTTTTATTTTTTTCTTTTACCTAAACCCTTTTTGCCTCCATACACAAAACAAATTTTTGAAAATTTTTATATATTTTTTTTGATCAACTCAATTTTGAATTGTATATTTCTTAGTCACACAAATAAACATGAATGAGTTTATTTGTGTTAAACAAGAGCAAAGCTTAAAAAAGAAAGAAAAATGGGGTCTAATAAAGGTTTAATATTTTTGGTTGTTTTTAATATAAAAAGTATTTTGTCATTTGATTGTAACGAGATTTGTGTTTATATTGTCGATATATTTGTTTATGTGACTATTTGACATTGTTTGTTATAAAGTGGATTGAAGATGTAGCGTTTTTTATTTTAAATGTTAAAACGTGAGAAAGCGATATGAAATTTTAACCAAAAAGATTATTTTTGATCATCTTAGGTAATTGAGTTGTAATTTGTTCATTATTTTAAGTAAAATAAAACTGACTAATGGTAGATTTGGGTTAGAATGGGGTTTTAAATAAAATAAATAGTTTCTTTTTTACTTTTTTTTTAAAAAAGTTTTGGGTTATGAAAGTGTTAATTAAATAAGATTTTATTTGTTTTATTATTTGAATGTAATTAAAAAAAAATAAAAATTGTCATATTATTAACAATTTTATAAAAAGTGTTTGTTTTAAAATTTAATTGTAATTGTAACTGATTGTAACCATATATTATATTAAATTATTTATTTATATATTATGTAAAAAAACCAAAAAAATAAACTACGATTATTCAATTAAATTATAAAAAATGAAACAAACTTTTGTATATAAAATTTTTTAATGGATATATGTAAATGACAACCATCATGTTACTTCATAGTAACAAGAAACCCACCCAGCTTGCTTCTCTTTGATATATTTACATATTGTATTGATAGATTTTTTTCAGTTTATATATTAAATTTATTTTTCCTTTTATTCTTTCCATATTCATATTTATTAAATTGTATTTATTATTTATTTATTTTGTCGATTTTAATGGAATTATTTATTTTATATCTTTTTGTTTTAATTTATTTATATAGTTTTATAAATAATATCAATAAATTTTTTATCATTTTCTTTTATTCCTTAAAAAATTATTGTATATTTTTTGTATTATTTGATTCAATCTAAATATTAAGGAAATAATTATATAAACAATCGAAATAATAATATTTTAAATTTTTTCTCTTTCTTGAAAAAAGGTTAATATTATTGTGTAATTATTTTAATACCAATTATATTTAAAAATTGTAAATCAAACTTATTTTTAAATGAATTCAAATTAAAAATATTATTGAAACCGTGCAACTTTGGTGTGTCTGTGCAAAATTGTTTATAGTAAAATTATAGTAAAGCAATTGTATATTTTTTATAGAAACAAAGAAAACAAAAACACAATTCTTCAAAACTAATACTCCAATTAAAATACCATAACAAAAATATAACTACGCTGATCTAAATATACCATCATTTAATATATATTGTAGACTTCTTTGCGAATGTAGTTGATTATGTTATTGTGATCAAATTTTGGGAATTCAATTATGACAAAGAATCAACAACAAACAACTTGGATGAAGAGCTGTCAAAATGGAATAATGGCATTTATAGTGATGAAGAAGCTTCCTCTTTCTTTTTTTCTGATTACTGAAGAACATCGAGGTTAAACCGTTGAATAATTAACTTAACATTGACTCTCCAGATGAGATTTGAAATTTACTCAGAATACTCAAAAAGGCGGTAAAACTTATTAAAATGTTTTTGAACGAAAAGAATGCAATATTTAAATACATTACGCCCAAACTCAATTTAGCAAGACAAGAAGTATACAACCAAATGAATAATCAACTACTTTTCAGTACTTCAAAGGATGTCATGAACGACATGAATCGTTTGAAGTCTTTTCTAAAGAAGATACCTCCATACAAACTAACACGTTTATTGTTGAAATATGGCTTTGAGTCGTTATGACATGTTTATTGTTTAACAAAAGATTCTTTTGACGGAACATTGAGGTGAAGAATGAACAATTTGAATCAATTGTGTAATTGTATAAAGTCACTTCAACGAAATTGTTTTTTGAACACTTCATGGCGCTGATCAGGATTGTGATTGAACATGATGAAGTGTGTCATTATAACAAATCCGACATTTTGCTCAGATCAATGGAATTATTAAATATTGACGAAGCCCATTTCTTTGTGAGAAAGAACGAAACGAGTGTGTTGTCCTTGTTTGTCAAAATCATTTTTTTGAGAGAAACGGGAATGATTATAATTTTGAAAACACATCACAAGTTCTTTTTCAAATCATGGAATAATCAACTCGGACGCTTCATATGTATTATCTTCTCCATATACTTTGAAATGTGAATTGAACTGGAATTTGCTGATGAAGTGCAACAAAAAGTGGCGAAGCTAACCACAAATACTTTCGAATACAATTTTACTGTATACAGAAAAGATAGTTGTTTTTTATTAAAATTATTTTATTAAACACAATTAAAAACTACTTAAGTGCAAATGAAGGCATTTAGATGAACACGTAAAGAGTTGTTGTGTATTTGGATTAGCATTGGTCGTTTGATCAAGACTAAATTGAAACAAAGAGTTAAAACTGTGAAAAGGTGGAAGTGCTTAGCACGTGTATAATTTACTTTTGAAAACGACTTTTGAATGATAGTGAAATGGCATTTGCTAGTTGATAGTGGAGAGTAATAAAGAAGAGTTTGTAGAAGTGAAAGAAAGGACTACCAACACAAACTCTTTAAAAAAATCAATAAAACTAGTTTCAAGTTCAAATTGATTTGGGTGGACTTTTAAATTTGATGGGAAAAGAGTCGAAATGATAATGTAAAGAGTTGAAGAATTGTGTCAAATAAATCATTATAAAGATAACAAATATATTGTTACATCTTAAAAATATCAATTACAATTGGTTTTAAAAGAATTATTATTGTTTAATTTTCCACTTGGTATATATTGTCGAGTCTCTCAACAATTCTATCCATATCAGGTCTTTCTCTGGGGTCTTGCTTCCACATTTTTTCAATTAAAGCTTTCTGTTCTCCATCTCCCAATTCAATTGTTGGTCGTTCTCCTCTGGAAATCAAATTTGTGATATCCCAACTGTATGGAAATAGCTTTTCATCGAACGGGTCTTTCCATGTCAAACACTCCAGAACGGTAATTGCAAACGAATACACATCTGCTGAGAGTGTGTACTTCTCGACGTTGGTAATTTCAGGCGCCATGTACTTTGGGGTACCAATACCCTTCGTGTACATCATGTTATCACACAGACTGTTGACATTTCTCGACGCTCCAAAATCAGTCAGTTTCCCATTGACCTCGTCGTTAAAATCAAGTGAAGTTACAAGTGTGTTGTCCGACTTGATGTCTCTGTGAAGAGTGTTATTTGCGTGTAAATACTGAATTCCCTTGGCGGTGTCCAACATCAGTTTGATTCGCATTTTCATGACAACTTCGTCAGACTTTTTATGTTTCATCAGGTCTTGCAGACTTCCATATTTGGCCAATTCAGTGACCATACATATCTTATTTGGTATGAAACACGCTCCATAGAATCGTATGACGTATGGACTCACAAACTTGGCCAACATCGCAACTTCCTTTCTGAATTCGTCCATCTTTTTATCCATCTGTTTCTCAACCGCTGTTTTGTCTCTTGTTGTCATCGAAGAGTTGTTTGTCGTGTTATTTTTTGTCATATTTTTCGTTGCGTTCTTTGTCAAATTTCGACTTGAACTCTCAACGGTCGAATTCTTTGTAAACCCTTTAGTTCCTAATTTGGCGACAACCATTTCCTTCATCTCTTTGATGGCAACAACATTTCCTCGATATGTTCCTTTGTACACAATCCCAAAACTTCCTTCTCCAAGTTTTCGCTCTTTCTTCAACTCGTCCGGGTCAAGTGCTGTCGACATTTCTGACGCAAATTTGACTGGGATTTTTATCTCTGATATTTTGCCTTTGTTGATGTTCAAGACCGAACAAGTGATGTCAACAGTCTTCTCAAGTGTACACAGCGGATGAATAGTCACTGTAAATTCAACAGCACGACCTTTCTTGATACTTACTGGGATGGAAGGTTCAACATTCAACTCAAACTTTTCTTCGTCATTTTGTGTTGTGAATTGAATTTTCAATAAAGACGCTCTGTCGTTGCCAATCATGAATTTACATTCACTGTCTTTTTGAACTACAATTTCTCCTTCAAAATGTATTTCTTGTGTTGAACACAAAATGCGTTCTTTTTGAGCGCCAAGATACACCATATCAACACCTTTCTTTTTCAAATCCTTTAACAGAAATTCATTCAAAAGTGACTTCCTTAACATCTCTTCTTTTCTGTAATGAACGTAGAAGAGAACACAACCAATTGTGATGATGATAATAACAACCATTAAAATACCAAAAATGATTGGAAGTATAATTGCAAGTACATTTGTATTGTGAACGCATTCAACACCATTTGGTCCAACTTTGTTGCTTCCACCACATTCACTGCATTGGTGGGTTTTAAAATCATATGAATTACAATTTGTAATTGAATTCCATTTGACACATTGCGAAGTTTTGGATATCAAAACGTATTGATCTACACAAGTCGAACATGTGTTATTGTTTGAACATGTTGCACATAACTAATTGCATTTTGTGCATTTGTAATATTTGTTTTTATAATACCCATCATGACACACAGCACACCCATACTCTGAAACCCATTCACAATTGTCAAGTGTTGTGTTGATGACACACTTCTTATCTTCAATTGTTGTAAATTCGACGTCTTCGTAATACCCATTTTCAACATTGCACTTCACACAATTTGAAACGTTGCCCACACAACTCAAACACTTCTCGTCACATTTCACACAATCTGTATTGATGAGGATATAGCCTTCATTGCATGTAGCACAATCGACACCACTCAGTAAGAACAATTTACACTTCTCAGCAAGTTCGACAACATAAATACAATCGTTGCTTGTTGTGTCATAATAATACCCAAAAGCACATGTAACACAACTTCCTGCATTTTTAGAACAACTTGAACACTTCTTATCGCACGGAAGACATTCGGTGCCACTCAGATAATGCCCATCAAAGCACTTGGCGCACCCTGTGTTGCTGTTTTCTTTGCAGTACCCAGTCTTTACTTCGGTGCTACAAATTGATTCGCCTTCATTAGATGTTCCAAGTGAGATTTGTTTATCACATTGAAGGCAATCGCCCGATGATGAATATGAGCATTGTGTCGTTTCCATTGAAACACATTTTTTGGTTTCATCAAATTTGTACTTCTCTTCACAAATTGTACATTTTGAAGTTGATAAGTCGACACTCTGGCAATGCGCGGTCGACATATCAACACATTGCGTCTCACTCAAAATGTAGTTCTCTTCACATAACGCACATTGCACCTCGTTGTTTGCTGTAATTACAACAAATTTGCAGTGAATTTCACTTAACATTTTACATGAACCAAGTAATAGGTAATACCCTTCATTACACACAGTACATCCACTTGGTGTTGATACTAAACAATTTAAAAGTAAAACACAACTTCCATTAACAAGAGAAAACCCATTCGAACACAATTGACATGTAGTTGGTGTTGTGCAACTCAGACAATTGTTACTACAGGACTCACATTTTGGCGGATATTCTTTATTCAAAAAGTATTTAGAATAACACTTTATACAAAGTCCATTCGATAACACCTCACATCCAACATTCTCGGTCTTTAATTTAGCACGTGTTTTAGTCTTTGAAGGTTCGATGTATCCTTCACACTTGAATGTGTTATCATTTTCTAAATAAAACGAGCATTTTTGTGTTCGTTCCATATTGGAACAAATTCCATTTAAATTGATTGAGTTGGAGCATTCCACACACCCAAACCCTTCTTGGTACTTCTGACAGTATTTGTGGTTCTTGTATGAAAGTTTTGCATCTGAACGAGCTGTGAACTCAAACGATTTTGTGTATTGGCAATTCGTTCCGTTCGTACAAGTCGAACATCCCGTGATACACTCGATTTTATACCCCTCACTGTCTATCAAATTTGTTGTTGTCACACATTTTTTAATTTCTCGAGACTCAAACGACATGCCACTTTGACAAGCAGAGCACTCCAAATTGTCAACGTCAACTGTCGAATTTTGTTTGTAGTCACATGAATAACACCCATAAAACAGATTAAAACACTTCATACTGACACTATCCGACACTTTGAACTCATCTGCTAAAATGTCAACACATTTTCCTTCAGTATCCAATATCTGTCAATTGGGTTCACAGTTTGTTGCTAATTTAATGCTCATAGAAGTTGTTTTTGCAACACAATTGTTGTTTTCATCCAACAAAAATCCAGTGGAGCATAATATACAAGTTGATGAATTGTCACACAAAACGCAGTTACTCAATGTGGTGTTACACTGTTGACACATTCCATTATTTAAATAAAATCTTTTTGATTCACAAAATTCAATCAAATTTTCTGTTGTTGAGCATTTTCCACTATTTTGGTGTTCATCGAAGCACAAATTGCATTTGTTGGTTGCTATGTCGAGAGTGTATGGCTCTTCACACATTTCACAAATTCCATTGATATCACACTTAACACATTTTGTAATGTCACAATCTTGAGAACACATTTGAGTACTTCCATTGTTGTACAAATTGAGTCCATCGTTGCATTTTGTGCACATTGTTTCATTTTCACACTCTGAACAACCAAACAATGCGTCACACCCAACACATCGATTGTTCTTCAAAAAGTAGTGTGGCTGACACGATAGAACTTTTTTCAATGTACACGTGGCAGAGTTACTGAAAACTTCACTACACAATTTACACTCGTTGTCGAGGTAATACACATCTTTGCATGTGTGACATTTCTTTGATGTTGACGAACATGTTTTGCACCCATTGATTGTGAGACACGACTTGCACTTTCCATCGTCTGGATAATATCCATCGACACAATGCAGGCATGTGAGTTCATCAGAGCAGCTTATACATTTATTGAGAGTTGAACATGATTCACACAATTTATTCTTTGTGAAGTAATTTTGGGCACACAACAAACATTTATTAGGGGTTGTGTTATCACACAAAGTACATCTATTTAAAATGGAACATGACAAGCATTTAGAAGAGTCGGAATTCTTGGTTGTGTTGGTTACACAGGTATCACAAGTACCATCTTGAGCACATACAAAGCAGTTATCTACTGAGCATTTGCTGCATTGTTTGTTTGAGTCAATATAATGTCCTTCTGCGCACGAAGTACATTCATTTTTAAAACTTGTCTCACACCCAATTACAACATCACCACATGGCTTGCATCGACCTTCAGACACCAAGTAATTCTTTTCACATAATGTGCACATTTCACCGACACCTTGAAGGCATTTTGCTATTTTGACACATTCGCCAACGTTGTTGATAAACATATCCATGCATTTTGTACACTTTTTTGTTGAAGTTTCATTGTATGTGAGATAATTGATGCATTCAGAACACCCATTCAACAATGTGCACTCATGACACGATATTTCTGGGTAATATGATGGTTTACAGACAGAACATATCGTTTGATTGTAATTGCTCAAAGTGATAACACTACATTTCTCACAATTGTCATAGATTTCTTCACATCTCAGACACACACTTTCGTAATGGTAATACCCCTCATCACAAATCTCACATCCTTCGGTTGTAAATATGGTGCAATTGACATCAATAGAACTGACATAGAACTTTCTGAATTTGATCACACCTTTTGTTGTCTCCGTTTGCGTCTTAATGCACCTTCTCCCTATTTTTACGTACATATCGTCGCAAACAACACATTCGTTGTTTTCAACAACTTTGCATCCTTCTACAGTCACGCACTTCCCCGACACCAAAACTTGACTCTGATTTGGGCAGTTATAACACAACGCACTGATGTACTCACACCCAAGCGAACCACACCCTTCACATGTCACACATTTGTTTTCTTCAACCCAATACCCATTTTCACATGAATCACAATGTGGTGAGTTATCAATAAAACTACATGTTGTGCACTTCTCATCAATTGTTGAGCACTCTTCACAAACTCGGTTATTGAGATAATACCCGTTGGTGCATGTTGTACACATAGTCAAGTCACATGAAACGCAATTTCTTGTGAGACAACTAACACAATTATTTTCAGTGTTCACAAAATAGCCATCAACACAACTTGTGCATTGTGTAGCAGAACCACATGTTGTACATTCACTCGGGCATGGTCTGCAATACTCTTGGTGTACATAATTTCCACTGGAACAAATAACACAACTGTGTGATGTTTCATTGTATCTATAATCTACAGAACAAATAGAACAACTGTCTTTAGAGTTGCAAACGTCGCAATTCTCAATACAATTTTTACACGTTTTGTCATTCAAAAAGGATTTCAAATTGCATGATATACATGATGTTTGGTCACATTCTGAACAATTGGAAATGGTTCGACATTCTACACAAACATTACCCAAATTAACATAACCTTTTTTACAAGTGACACATTGTGTGGTGTTGCAAGTCTCACAATTCTTAAAATCAGAACAATCAAAGCAATTTTCACCATTTAAAGTATATGGCATTTTACATTTCAAACAATTTGAACTGTCACATTCAACACAATTTGTGTCGTGTTCACTGCAATTATAACAACCGTACCCAACTTGAGAAGTTCCTTCTTTACAATGCAAACATTCGTCGTTTGTACACGAGTCGCATGTACCAAATAACCCAACACAATCAACACATTCTTTATCATTCAAACTAAAATCAGTGTTGCAACCCAGACATTCCGTCTCATTACACATGGCACAATTGGCGTATTTGTTGCCACATTCGGTACATTTTCCATTGTCGAGATAAGTGATGTCTCCGCGATTCCTTGACTTTGGTTTAAATGGACTTTGGTCTAAATGGATTTTGGTTCAAATTTCCAAGTTAAAAATAAGAAAAAAAAGAAAAAATATTTTATGTTTCAAAACTGCATTTTAATATAAATAAATTACACTTTAAATTAATTTCATATATATTTATTGTCTTAACTTAAATTTTTAAATTATTATCATTTTGTAATTAATATCCATTATACAACAACATTTATTATTTTAATAACAACTTATCTTGTTTTGATAATTAATTGTAAATTAATGGAAATATATGTTTTAATTACAAATTATAACATCGTATTTATAACAGTGAAAATAATTAAATCATACTCAAATATCTAACACTCTTACCATTTTTATTAACAGATATAATAAATATTTTATTTATTTAAAAGTGTTTGTATGTTTATTTTGTATTATTTGTGTAATTATATTTGTATAATATAATCAAAACACACAATTTAACACACTTTAGATTTAGTTTAATTTTAAATAATAATAGTAAATAATAAATAAACAATAGTTTGAAAAAAACACAATTATTATTATTTTAAAAACAAAATGAAACTTTGTAATTAAATAAAGATAAGAATAATAATTATTTTCCTCGTGCTTGTTTTAATTTTTCAAAAATACGATGATTATAAGGTTTTTTTCTTTTATTATTGCCAACCTTTTGTAATTTGTTTTCATCAATCAACTTTCTGGGTTTTTTTTCTTCAATAATTTTTTTTGATAACTTTGATTTACGTTTTTCAAAACTTTTTAATTCACATACCATATCTGTCACTTTCTCTTCTTGTTCTTTTTCTC